>NC_051307.1:29213375-29516405 GCF_015220235.1 Choloepus didactylus
GATTTGTTGGATTTTTCTTCCATCCTCTAAGTCACAAATGCATTAACAATAAGTCTAGAGTAGTTGATATATCCTGTTTGTTCACTTGGTCCAGTCAACATGCTATCATCAATATAATGGAGCAGTGTGATTTTCTGTGGCAGGGAAAAATGATCAAGATCCCTGCAGACACAATTATGACATAGGGCAGGAGAGTTGGTATATCCCCATGGTAGAACAGTGATGGTATCCTGCTGGCCTTGCCAGCTGAAAGAAAACTCTTTCTTGTGGCCCATACTAACAACTTTTAAGAGAAAATCATTTGCCAGATCAATAGCTGCATGCTGGGTAATAAGGGATGTGTTGATTTTCTCAAGCAATGCTACTACATCAAGAAGAGCATCTGCAATTGGGGTCACCACCTGGTTAAGTTTACAATAATCCACTATCATCCTCCAAGACACAGCTGGTATCTGCACAGGCCAAATAAGAGTGTTGCATGGGGAGGTGGTGGGGATCACCACCCCTGCATTCTTCAAGTTCTGAAGAGTGGCACTAATCTCTTCAATCCCTCCAGTAATCTGGTATTGCTTCTGATTTAGTATTTTATAAGTAGGGGCTGTTCTAGTGACATTTGCTTGGCTTTTCCTACCATGATAGCTTTCACTCCACAAATCAGGGAACCAATTTGGAGGTCCAGCTAGTTGCTGAGTATGTCTATTCCAAATATGCATTCTGGATCTTGGGAAATAACCACAGAATGGGTCTGGGAACCCACTGGACCCACTGGGAGGTGGACCTGAGCTAAAACTTCATTGCTTACCTGATCTCCATAAGCCCCTACTCTGACTGGTGGACCAGAGTGAAGTTTTGGGTCTCCAGGAATTAATGCCACTTTGAAGTCAGAGTCTAATAATCCTCCAATATCTGATCATTTCCTTTTCCCCAATGCACAGTTACCCAGTAAAATGCTGTAGGTCTCCTTGGGGAAGGCTGGGAGAAAAATTAACAATATAAATTTTTAGCAGTGTAATAGGGTCCTTCCACAAGGGAACATGACCTTCCCCTTATTCGGGGGGCTCTGGGACTATAAACTATCTTATGACTGAGAATTGATTAAGGGCTGTGACTCTCTATTTTTGTAATTCAAGTTAAACTATTGTTCACTTGACCTAGAACTCTTCTGCTTGTACAGATCAAACAATAATTTAGTAGACTGCCCATCTGTTTTACTTCTAGGTACCCCATGATCTACTAGCCAGTGCCATAGGTCTCTGTGAGTCAGATTATTTTGACTGCAACTTTGAATTGGTTGTCCATTATGGTAGCCATGCCCATCTTGTCTTTGGCAATTAAGTGCTGTTATGTGGCTTCTGCCAACTTGTGATCCTATCATCCCCCTGGTGTTTAAGGATTCCATCTCAGTGACAGAAATTCCCACAGTTATATCTGACCTACAGAGAAGGGTGACTACGGCACTCTTTAGGGATGATGGAGCTGGTCTCACAATTTATTCCTCACAGTCCTCTGGATATTCCTGGAATGTGTGAGCAGGTCTTCCATGAAAAATCCAATCTAATATGCCAGTATCTCTAAAACTTTGGTTCCCCTCATTTACCTTATACCAGGGCAGTTCTGGTCTTTCAACATCAGGTAATGTCAGCCACCTTTTGATTCATGTTTCAGCCAATCATCCTAACAAACTATTAACCCCCTTTCTAACCCCTCAGGCTACAATATTGAATCCAGAATCTCTGCTTAGTGGGCTCCTAGCAATAAATTCAGCCTGATCCAGCTTTATATTCCACCATTATCCTACACCCTTAATATCCATGCCCACACATATTCCCCTGATTTCTGTCTATATAAATTGGAAAACTCATGCAGTTCTTTTGGAGTACAGCTTATGGGTCACACTTTGTACCTCACCTTTTGGGGACTCTTGGAACTTTAGTCTAATTATAGGCTTGGGAGAAAAGAAGGAAGTGGGAGTGGGTCATGAAAAGAATTAGAAGTGTCTTTCAAGCCCATTACCTCAGGGCATTCCCTTGCAATATCATCTGGTGAAACAGGATTACTCTCTCCAGACAGAGGAGTGAGGGCTGTTTCCTCAGGGAAGGTGGTCACAGGTTTAGCAGATGCTGAAAGGTTAATCTCTTCAGGTGGAAGTTGGATGGCAGGCTCCTCAGGGCAGACTGGAGGTGGGAAAGCTGTTTTCCCATGGCAAGCTGAAGGTCAGGTAGCTGTCTCCTCCGGGCAGGCTGGAAATTTTGTGGCTGCTTCCTTAGGGCAGGCTGGAGATGGGGCAGCTGTTTCCTCAGTGCAGACCATTACAAGTTTATCTAGCACAGCCTCAGCAGAATCTAGGATTTTAATGCCCCAATGTGATCATTAACAACACGTATGTCCCCATTCCAATTTTCAGGATTCCACTGCTTTCTAATCAATGCCCTCATTTTAAAAGCAGACACCCTGAAGGTGGAGAATTTAGTTTACATTGTATATCTGCTACTTGCAAAATGAGACTCTGGGTCTGCTTTTCTGAGCTCTCCAAACTGCGGCCACAGGAAACAAGACTTTATTTCAAGGCACACATAGAAACTTTTTCATCTTTCTTATGGTGTTTAAGTCCCAAATTTGAAGCTTCAGCAAATCCCTTCCTTCTATAACAGTACTCAGCATATCTAGGAAAAGCCAGTCAATATCATTGTACCTTTTAACTCCACAAATCTCTGTTAAGGTGTCAAAAACACTATCACCCAGAGCCTTGTCTCATATAAGGATATGATTAGCAGAATCAAATGGTGATATTTTGTGCATCTCTATTTCCAACTCACACCATGGACTGTGAGTGCCATCTTGATTACTGTAAATAGTCATTAGTTCCTCTGAATCTAAGCAGAGTAAAAAATCAATCACAAAAAAAGAAACAAAACAAAACATTTTTAAGATTCTGTTTCTCAGGAACCACTCCTGTTACTAAAGCTGCATTAGTTGGGGTTCTCTAGGGAAACAGAACAAACAGGAGATATCTGTATATAGTATGAGATTTTACAAAAGTATCTCACACAACTGTACTGATGTATGTTTCCAAATTCCATAGGACAGGTTGCAAGCTGGCACTCTGATGAAGGTCTTCAGTGAATTCCCCAGTAAAGGCTTACTGGTTGAAGTAGAGACAAAAATTCTCTCTTCTGACTGTCAGAGTCATCACCTCCCCCTTAAAAGCCTTCCACTGATTAGATTAAAGTTCTCTCATTACTGAAGACACTCCCCTTAGCCAACTGCAGATGTAAGCAGCTATAGATGCAATCAAAATACTGATGATTTAAGTCCATGAAATTTCCTCACAGCAACAGATAAGCCTGGGTTAGCTTGACCAGACAACTGGGCACCATCACTTGGCCAAATTGACACATGTCCCTAACCATGACAAATAGTATCCCTCTTTATTCCATATTTTTATTTAATATCACAGTGGACAAGACATCTACCCTCTTTCTGTGCATAGTTAGATACTTTTTGCCCTTGAGTTCTCCTATTACCATTTCCCCAATTATAGATGACTGAATGAGGAGACTAATAATCACTAAGCCACATTCACTAAGGAATGGTTGGATACCTTGAATTAAAGGCAAGGGCCTAGATTCCCTCTTCCCTTTCACTCCTTTTCTCATTTTATGACCTCATGTATCAAGCAAAACTGAGCAACCTTGTTTCCTGCATACAAGAATTATGGTTTATAGACCTGACTCATTCAGCTGTTTAGGTAAGTGGATAAAGGAAGTTCTGCTTCAGTCTCAAGCCTAATTTCTTTCTCCAACATCCTGGAAACACTTTATGAATTGTGGGGAGAAATATCAGTTAATCCAGTTGATTAAAGATGTTTAGACGTGCAATTATCATGAACACCAAAGGGATAAGAGAGGTGAGTGGCATGTCAATCCATAGCAATGTGATACTTACAACAATATTTTAGCCTAAGAATGCCAGGTATCATTATAATTCATATTTTGCTGGTAAGGAAATGTAAGTGACATAACTAATCAAAACATACCCAATGAAAACCAATTGAAGAAACTTCCGGGAGGCAGATTTGGGAAAACATCCCTCTGTCTTCCTGCCACTGTAAATAATGAATCAATCATCTTTTCCTCTTAAAAAAAACACCCAAGACTCACAGACGCAGGTCTTCTGATTTAAAATATTATGCCTCTACACTCTATGACATGGAAAACTTAATTGCTAATTTTAATATTAGAAATTTTAGGAAATTTAAATTTAAAAATTATCAATTCATTCTTGGATTTGCAAAAATATCTTTCCAGTATTAATTTTAAATCTTACTTTGTATGTCCATAAACTCCTACACTAGTCAAACATACACACACACACACGTGCACACACACACATACACACACACACACACACACACGCACTGTATATGGATACTTTTTCTTTCCCATGCAGCTTACTTGGCCTTTTGGTTCTGTTTCTTTGGAGAACCCTGACTAATAAAAATAATATTTGCTGAAATAAAAGCAGCATCACCATGGGTTATGGTGCAAAGTAATTACAGAAAGAAGAAAAAGAGTGAGAGCACAAAAAAATTAAAAGAATAAAATGAAAAGAAGGGATTTGCATATAAGGAACTTATGCAAGCAAAGAGATGAATGTACAGAGTGGTGAATGTGATGAGCAGGGATGATTGCAACCCTGGCAATCCGGCAACGGCGGCCTCGGGGACCCCCGCGCTCCCGGCCCGGAGTCAGGCGGACAAGCCGGTGCTGGCAATCCAAGTCCTGGGCACTGTCAAATGGTTCAACGTCCGGAATGGTTACGGATTCATCAACAGGAACGACACCAAGGAGGATGTCTTTGTTCACCAGACAGCTATTAAAAGAAACAACCCCAGGAAGTTTCTGCGCAGCGTTGGAGATGGGGAGACTGTGGAGTTTGATGTCGTGGAAGGAGAGAAGGGCCCTGTCCCCAGACACTCACCTCGCAGCCAGCCCTCTGTGGGTGCAGAAGCTGCTAATGTGACTGGGCCCGGGGGCGTGCCGGTGAAGGGCAGCCGCTACGCCCCCAATCGCCGTCGGTTCCGCCGATTCATCCCCCGGCCTCGCCCGGCTGCCCCGCCACCCATGGTGGCAGAGGCTCCCTTGGGTGGGGCGGAACCAGGCAGCGAAGGCGAGCGGGCCGAGGAATCCGGGCAGCGGCCCAGACGACGGCGCCCACCGCCCTTCTTCTACCGACGGCGATTTGTGCGAGGCCCTCGGCCCCCCAATCAGCAGCAGCCCGTAGAGGGCACGGATGGGGTGGAACCCAAAGAGACAGCCCCGCTGGAGGGGGACCAGCTGCAGGGAGACGAGCGGGTCCCCCCACCTAGATTCCGGCCCAGGTACCGAAGGGGCCTTGCTTCTCTCCCTAGGCCTTTCCGCCCCCGGCCACCCCAGCAGCCTACCACAGAAGGTGGGGACGGCGAGACCAAGCCCAGTCAAGGCCCCACTGATGGTTCCCGGCCTGAGCCCCAGCGCCCACGAAACCGCCCCTACTTCCAGCGGCGACGGCAGCAGCCCCCTGTACCCCGGCAGCCCACAGCCCCTGAGACCTCAGCCCCCATCAACAGTGGGGACCCCACCACCACCATCCTGGAGTGATTCCAACTCAAAGGACACCCAGAGCTGCCATCTGGTTTCTGCCAGTTTTTCCACCTAACCTGTACCCTACCCATCACCCCCTCCCCCTTTCCCAGAATTCATGACATCAGAACACCGGCTTTCCCCCCTTTTCCTTGAGGCTCAGTTGGGCCAAAGCAACAGCTTTTTGCTTTTCTTCTTTTTTTTCTCTCCCCTACCAAGAGTTGAAGGAAGAAATCCATCCTTATTGTTCAGAGGCGCCAACTCCCTCCCCTAAATCAGGCTGAGAAGGAACCAGCCCGCACTTACCTCCTCCTGGTTGTTTTGCTTTCCCACCCCAGTTTATTTTTTGTTTTCCCTCTACCCCCCACCTCTGAAGCCATTTTATGAACTGTCATGTGCCACCTGAGCCTCCAGTAAAAACAAAAACAGGCAAAAAAAAAAAAAAAAAAAAAAAAAAAAAAAAAAAAAAAAATTATATTCTTATATTTTAAGGCTGATTTAGTAGATAGAGAGCGTAGTTTACTATCTAAACTAGGATTTGGTCACCTGACATAAACGATTTTTTAATCTTCTTTTGGCAGAGCTAAAAAAAAATGTAGAAATCAAAACTGTTGTCATAAGACAGGATAAAAAGTCTTTCTATATAAGCTTACTTACATGTGTAAGTTCAATTTAACCTTTATATGACAGTTCAAAAGTTTCCTCTTAAATGAAATCTTCATTGATTCCTGTTCAAGTCCAGGTTCATTTTGTTATATGAGTCATAGATCATCAAATTATCTCACAAAAAAGAGAAGTCATAAGAATTTAGATAGCTGTTATATAAGTAAGGAAATAGGTGAATAGTCAGATAAAGGGAAGAAATCTGAGTATTCCTGGACCAACAACAAGATATCATAAAATATAAATCCAACTTTAACCTCCAACTGCATTCCATGTTTCTTCATCATTCTATTCTACTCATTGATTCATTCAACCCAGATATTGATTTCTTTCCATGTTATGCCACAGGATACTGTCTGGTCTATGAATGGCCTGTTTATATATCAAATGTGACCACGCTGCAACAAAGAGCTCTGAATGGAGGAAAAGGGGTACTGTGGGGAATATTGGCACACTGGCCCTTTGTCCATCCAATTAAAGCTTTTGGAAAAACAAGTTTTTTCAAAGAAGAGAAAGGCAAGAGCTGAAATTTCAAGGAATATCTAAAATTATCCCTTGTCAGAAGTTATCTCTTTCTCCCATGAAATGTTATAGCATATTTTCTATACAATAGCTGAAACATTCATCAAAGTTTCCCTTGTTAAAGTAACAAAAGCACATATGTGCTCTTGTAAATATACTGTCCTTGAATGAAGGTCAATAAATTATCCTTTTTAAATGTCTACTCCAATCTCCTTTAGCGAATCCTCCTCCTCTAACCAGTAAGTCTTGCAGAGCCACAAATCTCAGTCTTTACTCTCTTCCCTTTTCTATATCAAGTCCCAACATGATCCCATCTATCCCCATGCCTTAAAATGTCTTTCAAAGTTGCTGATGTTCACAGTATTTTATTCAGTCCCTGTCTCCTCTCTGTGCTCAAGACTCAAATATCTAACTCAATGCCCTACATTTTAGTTTGGATACTAAGAAGCATCTCAAAATTAATATGCCTATAACATTTCATACTTTTCTTTCCCCTAACCTTCTTCTCTATTTTTCACTTCAATAAGTTAACTTCACCAGTTAACTCAATGGCTCAAACCAAAAGCCTAGGAATCAGACGACATATTTCTTTCCCTTGTATTATAGTATAGAGACCAGTATGTAACCCATCAGTAAGTCCTGCCTACTCTAAATTCAAATCGTATCTACAATCCAACCATTTCTCACCACCCTCAATACTATCAGTCTAGTTTATATGACTATGGCCTCTTGCCTACCATAGTGGCCTCCTATATGCTCTGCCAAATTCTACTCTTACTACCTTCTGATCAATGTCCATATACTTGACAGACTGAGCCCTTAAAATATGTAAATCAATCAGACTATCCAATCAACTTCTAAAACATGTAAATCAATCAGACTATCCAATCAGGCTTTCCAAACGTTCTCAAACTCATGGTAATTCATATATCTCCATATAATCAGGCTTTCTACCTACTTTTGACATCATCTACGTTTCCAGTGCTCTTATTTCTTCTGTTCTTCAAACACATTTTGCAACGTCTAATACGGTGTGATCATGCTTATTTCAGATTTAAACTCTGCAGTATGTGAAAATGGTACTTTTCAAATATTTAATATTCCATGTCAGCCTGTTGTCAGTCCATTATAATGAAATGTCCTTTCTTTTTCTGGCTACTTTATGTGAAAGCTATTCATGATCACTGTTTAAATTCTACATGGTAAAAGTTATTCCTTCAGGAGATGAAACAATCTGCTGTCTAGCAGTTACTTATCTTTGCCTTTCCTTTTAACAATAAAGCTTGTGTTGTAACTACATGTAACTATATGTCAGTAGTATATCTTTCTTCTATTTTTTTATTTATTTATATTTACTTGAAGAGAAGTCACTTTGGGTAACAATTAGATATCTCAAAGATGTTAAAATTTTGGTATTGATATACTTCTTATAATCAAGGGAGCACTATCTGGATATTATAATTGCAAAGTATATTGACAGTATAATTTTCTTGAACTTAGCATTAACAACAATAACGTTAAGAAGTGACCAGTCTGATAACCTGCAGGTCATAGTGTGAAAAGTAATGACCCAATGACTATTTCTGGAACGAATATGCCAGATTTTTAAATAAAGTTTCTGTGTTTATGTGAGGAACTTAGTGTAGGAAAATGAATGCAACAGCTGCTTTTTCAATCACATGTAGAAACTATGATTCTGATCTGTTACATTTAATAGCACAATACACTTGAAAGAATGCACTAATAAGTATTCATGTTACTAAGCATTTTATGCACAATAAGCATCACTAAAATAACTCACACTCTATGTTTTGAAAACAGATTGGGGTTTTTCAGGAGGCTCTTCAAGTTAGCCATCCAGTTCTCTCTACTATGGGTAGAAGACTTGCCTCTGGAGAAGGCACACACCCAGGATGGAAATCAAAGATTAATGCCCCCTTTCTTCAATCACTTTAGTTAGAATACAATCACTGTCCCTAGAATCAATAACTTTTACTACAAGTGCTTAAAACATTACTGTAAATAGCAAACACTATTGATGAAAATTGTATCCATGTACATATTTGTGGTTATGGTATTAATCTGCTTTATTTTAAAATCCTTAATTAAATCTGTGTTCCCAGATAGTCACTGCCATTTACCATATGGGTTCAATAAACATTTCCTTTAAAATATTGAGTAATTTTAGGAATAAATTAAAATAATACTAAAGGAATATTGAAAAACAGCATTATTAGATATTTTAAAAACAGGTTAAACCTAATAAGTGTAATTTTTAGTCCTCATATTCCTGATTTTAAAGATATATTGCAGGGTGGGAGAGTGAGGAGCTTGCCAATCTGTAAAAACAAACCAACAAAACATAATTGGACATGAATATCCCAAGCAAATATTTCAGGGCTCTAAAAATCAACCAAAGGCATTTAACAAATTGGGAAATATTTATTCAGAAAAATAATATTTCTTTTTGAAGTCTGTCTTGCTGTTGCCTGGGGTTGCTCCCATTTCCAACTTGATTAAAGCAGAGTGCAAAACAACCAACACCCAGAGAAACTATTAATAGTAGCAACCTCAGTGGCAAACAATGGAAACATCAAGAGAGAGGGCAAGCTAGAGATTATAGCTCTGAGTCAAGCAATATCCACGGAGCCAGAAATTCACCAGGGACATCCAGACAATATGACAGAAAAAGGTGGCTTTGCTAAATTTAACAGATGTCTTTAGCTAACAGAAATGCCTACCTGCAAACACAAAAGACACTGGAGAGGGTACAATTAGCCACATATTCCTGGCTACATACGTAACATGCATGTGCAGAGAAAACATGAGACTATCCTGCAAAAAGGAAAATCCAGGGTAATCATGAGAATGAACAGAAATTTAAAACTTCTCTGCAAACTCGACACAGATTCCTCAGTAGAGAGTAAAAGTTGTACCAGCACAAAAGGTTTGAGCACAAGTTCTGAGCAATCATTGACTGACTATTAAGCTAGATAGACATGGGTGACCTCATAACAATATTAATAGTAGTGGTAATAATAGTAGTAATAATAAATAAAAGTAATAGCAGTAATAATAATTGAGCAGACACTTTAGGGTCCGTAGAGCATGAATGAGACAGTTGTATAGATATATCAAGTCAAGTCAAGTCATTAAACAAACAAAAATAGAACATTAAAAAAAGTCAATCTTCTATGTGGGGAAAGGATGTCAGAATACAGAGTTGCAACAATCCAGTGCTTAAAATAGCAGTTTTCAACAACAATGACAGCAACAGCAAGAAATGGAAAGAGTCAAAAAAAAAAAAAAAAGTGATCCATACTTAGGAAATAAAAGGTAAATAGAATGTGCCTCTTGGACCAATATTTTGGTCTTTGTAAATGAAGATGTCAAAAGATCAATCACATATAAATTTAAATATATAGAAGAATCCAAACCTAACGAATTAAAGAGAATATGATTAAATAACTAATATGACTACCATTAAAAGCACAGAAATTATAAAGAAAAACCAAATGGAAATTATAGAATTGAAAAATAAAATAACTGAAGTTAAAATTTCAGTTGAGGCTCACCAATAGAATTGAGATAGCAGAAGAAACTATCAATGAATTCAAAGATAGTAAATAAAAATAACACAATCTGAAGAACAGAGAGAATAAAGAAGAGAAATGAACAGAGGTTCACAGAACTGTGGGACAAAATCAAGTAGACCAACCTATGCATACTGGAAGTCTTTACGGGTGAAGACAGAGGGGAAGGAACAGAATAAATATATCCAGGAAACAATGACTGCACATTTTCAAATTTGATAATAAATATTAACATACAGAACAAAAAGCTCTATGAACCCTAAGTAGGAAAAATGCAAAGAGATCCGTACCTCGACACACCAAACTTTTGAAAGGCAAAGACAAAGAGAAAATCTTGAAAATAGCAAAAGAAAAATGACTCATTACGTAAAGGGATAGTAATACAGTCAATCTCTACTCATCAAAATATTGGAGTTCAGAGACATTGGGCAAAGGAATTTCCAGATAAGGAAAAACAAACAAACAAACAAAAAGTGCTGATAGATGTACCTGGTAAGAAAAATTAAAACAATGGCTTTAGGTTGAAAAGAAATATCACCAGATGTGATGGTTAGATTCATGTGTCAACTTGACCAGGTGACCCAGCTGTCTGGTCAAACAAACACTGGCCTAACAATTGCTGTGAGGACGTTTGAGGCTGGTTAATAAACCAACAGGCTGGTTTATTGGATCATCAGTCAATTGACTGAAGCTGTGACTGATGACTCACCTAAGGGTGTACCTTCCACAATGAGAGAATGCAATTGGCTGGATTTGATCCAATTAATCAGTTGAAGACTTATAAGCAAGACAGATAGAGGACCTTCACTTCTTCTTCTGCTGCCCAGTGAAGCATTTCCTGAGGAGTTCGTTGAAGTTGTTGGTTCGTTTCCTGAGGAGTTCATCTAACATGTTCATCGAAGATCCCAGTTCATTGCCTGAGGAGTTAGTCGAAGTTGCCGGTTCGTTTCCTGAGGAGTTTATCGGACATCTTCCTTGGAGTTGACAGTTTGTTGACGGCTCTACAGAATTTGGACTCATGCATACCCATAGTTGTGTGAGTCACTTTTACAATTTGATAATCAGAGACACCTCTCATTGATTCTGTTTCCCTAGAGAACCCTAACTAATACACCAGATGTTAACTTGAATCCACACAAAGATGTGAAGAACACTGGAAAATGGTAAATATGTGGGTAAATATTACAGTCTGAGCAAATATATTTTTTTCTTTTCTTCTCTTAATTTTTAAAAAGTAGTAAGATTGCATACATATATAACAATGTATTCATTAGTTTATAATATTTAAAAATGTCACATATATGGCAATGATAGCACAAAGGAGAAGAGAAGAAATTAAGCGCTATTGAAGCAAACCATCAATAATTTACCTTTAAAGGAATAAAGGTATCACTGATATTAAATTGAATGCAATAATTTAAGGCAAATTGAGGCCCCTAGAACAGCCAATAGGAAAATTAAAAAGTATAGAAGATTATAATACACCTTTCTCTAAAGAAGACATGCAAATGGCCAATCAGCATGTTTTGAATTAGTTAAATTGGATTTCAAATTTCAGTTTCATTGGAGATCTGGTTCAACACAATAAAAAACTGAGGCCATACTGCATGAGAAAAGATAATTTATTGCATACAGTTCTCAGGGGAAGAGGGGTGCCACTAGGGGTCAACAGGAAGCTGGTGATTCTGGTGTTTCAACCAGAAGTGAGGACCAGTCACAAAAACAGAGCAAGAGAGACCTATGGGTTTGGGTCTTAATTGTAGGCTATGGGTGGAGGTTAGTAGATTTCCCAGAAGATTCAGGGGGAGTCAAGAATCAGTTAATTTAAAGCAAAAATGCATGAAAATGTAAAGGGACTGGGGTAGGGATGGTGAGCTTATCATTTAGGACCAGCTGTGGGTTCGGGTGAGGCAGGTGGGCAGGGTACATGGTGATCAGTGATCACATATGTAAGTTTGGGTTCTGGGAAAGTTTATACCAGGGCTGGAGAGTTATTCATTAACTAGGTCAGTGTTAAGACAAGTGGCCTAGTCAAAGTAAGATGGAAGCCAGAACAGCACACAAAACATTTTGATAGTTTAGACAAAGCTCATGAAAAGATGGCCAGTATTATTCCTAATTAGAAAAATGCAAATGAAAATAACGAGAAACTCCTAATCAGTCCCGGTAGAATAGCTGTAATAAAAAAAGGCAAAACTGAGTGTTTGGAAGAATGTGGTAAAATTTGACCCTGCACGTATTGTGATGGGAATATAAAATGGTACAGATGCTTTGGAAAACAGTTTGGCTGTTTCTCTAAATATTAAACTAAAATTACCCCATACCCTAGCAATTCCACTCCTAAATATCTATCCATGCATAATGAAAGCATATATCCCCACAAAGACTTTACATGAATGTCCATAGCAGCTTTATTCATAATAGCCAAAAAGCAGAAAGAACCTACTTCCATCAACTGATGAATGAATAAACAAAATATATTACATGTTGGTGATTGATTACCATCTCCCACAAAAGACATTTTAAGTTTTAATCTGCATTCCTGCGGGTTTTGGCCTATTCATAAGTAGGGCACAAAGATTTTATTATTGATTAACGTGTGGACTCATTTGTGAATAGGATCTTTGAAGATACTGTTTAGATGCAGCCAACTTGAATCAAGGTGGGCCTTAATCCATATGACTGGAGGCCCTATAAAGGGAGGAAATTTAGATGCAATCAGAAGATCTCAGAAGACAGAAGTCAGTGGAAACCTAAAGAACATAACATGGAGATCGCCAAGTGATGAGAAATGCCGGAATGTTACAGACTCTGCAAGAAAGTAAGCCCTGTCAAAGTCATGAGATGATAAGCTAGCCAGTATGTGGTATTTGTCATAACAGCCCTGGCAAACCAAGACAGTACATTAATAAAAGGAATACTACTTGGCAATATAAAGGAATCAATATAGAATGTTGATGCATACTACAATGTGGATGAACCTCAAAAGTATTATGCTAAGTAAAAAAGCAAGGCACAAAAGACCACATGTATTTTTATTTCAATTATATTAAATTCCCACAATAGGCAAATCTATAGAGACATAAAGTAGATTTTCAGTTGCCTAGTGCTGGGTGAGAAGGAGCAGTGGGGAGTGACTGTTAATGTGAATGGGGTTTCTGCTGTGGGTGATAGAATTGTTCAAAATTACACTGTTGTGAAATAGTCACATCTTTGAAAATACGCTAAAGGACACTGGATTTTACAATTAAAAGGATGAATTTTATGATAAGTAAAATATATCTCAATAAAAATTTTTAAAATGCATATCAAAAAGTAAAGGAATTAAAATGGAAGAGTAAAAAGTATCTTTTAACATAAAGATAAAGGTAAAGGGTAAAAAGGAATAGAAAATGTATGGCACATATGGAAAACAAATAGCAAAATGACAGTTGTAAATCCAACCATATCAATAATTAATTAAATATGAATGAACTTAATGTTTCAATCAAAGTTAAAACTGTATATTGTTACAAGAAATACATTTTGGGTTCAAAGACACAAATATGTTGAAAGTAAAAGGATGTAGACATTAACCACAAGAAAGCAAAATTGACAAAAGATGTAACTTCTGCTGCTTTTGAAGGTCTCATCTGCCAACAGCAGAGAATATTACAGAGTGATTTGTATGGTGTTACCTCTTAAGGACCCTATACAAATAATAGACATCAAATTAGTAACATCAGATCCCTTACAAAATTAAATGGTGGCATTTACTCTTATTTGAACTGATGCCAGGGCCACTATCTGAGTCCTTTCAAAACAATTAATTTTGCAACAGATCTTTTTCAACATTGCCTCAGATCCAGGGCACCATAAGGTTGGAAGAGTTGGGGCAGTTGACACATTACCTTGAAATACACTGACATTACCTCCTGCCACATCAAGAGGCAGCCAGATTAATTGAATAATAGAATGTCCTTTGATAGGCACAGATAATTTGTCAGCTCAAGGACAATAGCTTTGAGGTGCTAGAATTCAAGATGTAGTATATTCATTGAGTCAATGACCAGCATATATGCTCCCAATAGTATAATAAATGGTTGTCAGCATGATTGGCCTATCACACTGTACTCTAAAAGTCTAATCAGTGAATTTATTCTTTCTGCCCCTGAAGCCATGGGCTTCTGTTTCCCTGAAGGGAAGGCTATGGTTGCTAATATGAAATGTAGGATAGGGAATTATGTCAGGAACATCACATCTTGGTGCTTCCCAGATCTTTAAAAGCTATTAATGGACAATTTTAGCAGCTATGGCTTGACAAGAGCAAAACAGGCAAGGGCTTAAAGATCTGGGTCATGCCACCAAGTATGAAACCTAGAACAACCAATATGTGGAATTTACAAAGTGTCCTCGAGGATAGAGTTGATGAGTATCAATTATGGGCTCAGGACCAGTTGCAGCATCAGGGATTGTTCCACCAATCATCGTGTATTGAAACAATTGGAGAGATTACAGCTTGTCAGTTTCTTTAAGGAGTGGACTGGGTTTAAGCAGTACAATGGGAGGATTGAACAGTACAAATGGTTGATTGTTTCAGATACCTCCAATACCCTATATCACATCCGCTTGACACACCTCATGTCAGCAGTTTGTTCTGCTGTAGCTAAGTCCACTCATTAGACTACCTCAAGTGTGCGCCACTCCTTTTTCACTTTTACCATGGTTCTTCTGTAGCACTGTAGAATTCACTCTCATCATAAGCATAAGTGTCAGCTGGGAATGTGGAAGAGTTAATATGTCATAAACATCAACCAACAGAGGACAAGAGCCAATTGATCAATGATTCAAGCTTTTCTCTTTCAGTTTACAATTCAGCAAGGTCAGTTATACACCAGTAAGGAAGTCCCAACAAAATTAAGAGCTATTGCCCAAGTATTGTTTCCAAAGCAGGCATTTATATTGACTTTTCCTGTTTTTTGTTTCACTCTACCCTATCCCTCACTTTTGCTTTCTGAGTTAACCAGTCAAATAAACTGACTGTACACAAGCTCTTGCCTCAGTTTCTGCTTTCCACAGGAGTAGGATCTAATTCATAAAGGTGTAATATGCCATCATTGGCTACAATTATTAATAGCAAGTGTTAAGGCAATTTATGCTTGGGCATTCTACTTTCAAAAAATCCACTATTTGGTTCAGCTAGTCATTCCTTTTAATGAACACTGTTATATTAAAGTGGCTGCAAAACATAAAATTGAAAGGCCGAATCCAATTGAATACATTCTCTGCAATTGCTATTTCTACTCTTTTGGTAATATCTATAAATATAAAAGATTGCATGGGAATTCATCACATTGAAATTTCAGTTTTTACAACCACTTTCTCATATTCAATGGGCTTCCAATTTGATTCTCCATTATCATTAATAATTGTACTATAGGGATCTAGAGATAATTACCATCACCCTGCCCTGTATTGCAAGTTATTACTTGTATATGAAATGGAACATATAAACTCCCCTCTTGACTTTTGCCTTTTTCAAAAGCTGGGAAAGATCAGCAGACAAAATGCTTCATCAAATACAGTAAGACTATTAAAAAACCTCATCTACAAAAGCTCAAATCCAGTCAAATAGTCATGTCATTTATTCTTATACCTGTCAAAAATTATCTAAAAGATGATATCTTATTTGGAATGAACTGTTAATTAACTAGAATTTCAAAATTCTTATTTAAATCTGTAAAATATGAGGAAAATTCTAGGGGTGGCAGATTCTTTATTAGTGAAGGACAGAAAGGAATATTTTTTCTGACTGTTTCCAAATCTCGTATAAATGTATATTCTTGGTAATTCTTAAGTAAATCCAGGTTACTTGCTGACAAGGGACATCATTTATTATGTTGTCATCTTTTTCAAATGCCTAGCATATTCAGGGATATTCTTATGAACCAATAGATTTCATGATGACTCATCTCAGAAGATTAAAAATTAATAATCTTATGGTGCTAAGAATCCACAGGAGAGAGCAAACCAGTCTATTCTAATATTGCTTTAGTTAAGGGATTTGCAACCATTTTCACACTAAACATAGAGACTTGGGAAATCTGATGAAGCCTACAGACTCTTTCTCACTATAAACACTATATTTTTTGTAAATTCACAAAATAAAATATGTGTTATTACAAAGGAATATAGTTATATTGACATGCATAAAATATTTTTAAAAATTTAAATGATGTTTTATATGTGTTCTTATTGAAACATAAAATTATGAGTTCTTATGGCAGGACTAATTAATGCCAAAATTTAAAAGTAGTGATGACTATAAAAATATTTCAGGATACCTGCAGCAACTATAACATAATATGAAAATATCTGCAGCTTCGATTGGGGGCAAGTTATAGACATTGCTAGTACTGTTTTTAATTGTTTTCATCTATTTAAGATGTGCTAAATTTCAGTTAGATATACACAAACATAAGGATGTAATTTTTTGTTCGCCATCAAACTTTGTGGGTTGAATTACATTGTTGGAGCAGGTAAAAAACTACTTCTGTAGTGCTTAATCTAACAGTTATTATTAATCCATCTGAGCTCCCTATCCTCCTTATCCTCTGCCCGAAAACTTTTCAAGTGCCCATGATATAAAATTGTATGAAAGAGAGTCCTACATCTAAGGATATTGGAACCAATGCACGGTGGAGCCAGAAACTCTGCCAAAGGGCTTATTAATGTACTTGAGAGGCTAGGATCAATTTACTTACACACTTTAATTACATAAAATAATTACACATATTTTATAAATACACATATTTTAAATCTTTAAATTTAAAGAATATTTGCCAATATTCACCTCTTCCTAGAGTTTATAACAAGAAACATGGCAATTCAAGCCCATTTTGTATAAAGTATTCTCAGAAAAGGGATACATGTGTATTTAGCCTAGAAAATCTCCATACTGGCAATTAAAAAAATAAATTCTTTCAAGGAAGAATATTCTTGGAACAGATATAACTCACCAATATACCTCACTGCTTGGAAACTGATTCAGTCACAGAACCAAGAAAAATGTTGAATGAAATAAATGTTTTCATGGTTTATGAGCCAGAGAAAATGGAGTGAATTAAACACAAAACTCCAGGAGCTACTTCTACTGAATAAAGCAGCAGGGAGTCTTCAATTGGTCAGTTGCCCTAATGAATACAGTCTATTAATTAAATCAAGACCCTAACAAAATGACTTTTATAATGAAAGAAAATGGTTGACAATAAGATGTGTGTGAATGTGTCTTTAAAAGCATATAAAACAAAAGAGCAATATTTTCAAAGAAGCTTTGTAAAAATATAATTCACAGGAATAATTGAATTTTAGAAGACATGTTAAGAAGGCAATTTAATTGCTCTTGACCTGCTTTAGCAACTGAGACTTTCCTGGCATTCTGTCTAACTCTTTTAGCGATTTCTTTCCATTTTACAGATTTGTTCTAAACTAAAACATGAAATTATATAATAGTTACAGCTCGTGATATTTTAAAAAATTGAACTGAAAAGGTCGCTTAAAGATATAGTTAGAATCATCTCTTTCTCTCCTCTCCTACATGCATGTGTGCATAAGTGTATGTGTGTATGTATGTACATGTACATATATACACAAACACAAACAATTTTTAAATACTATTCACTAAATTCTTCCCTTTACTTAGCAATGTCAAATTCTCAGAAGTTAACACTGTTCCACAATAGAAATACTGTACTGCTAAACAGTCCTTAAGATAAGTGAAATTCAGTTTTCAACAGAGTCAATACAAGTGAAAAATAGGAAGCAAATAAGAAAATTTATTCAGGGATTCTAAAACAGAAACAAAGTACACTTTAACTAGAAATATACAAATAATTCAGACCAATTCTTCAATGTTACCTCTATTTGAAATTTTTTTGTTTGCTCTAATTTGACGTATATTTCATTCTCATGAATGATTATTATTATAGTTATGTATTGTACATTGTACATAGAAAATCATATTTCAGATGCACTGGAGAGCTTTCATTTGAGTGGAACCATTCTTACACAGGTCACTTTTACATACTTTTATATCAAACATATCTGTGTGGATGACAGAGTGTGTGTGTCCTTAAGTGTGTGTGTGTGTGGGGGGGGGGTGTTTCTTAAAAGATGATTCCACTTGCAAAGTTATGTATTGTTTCCAATCTTACACAATTTATCTTGATCTTGTATATGACTGTTTTGAAACTCTAGCTGTTCTTATGACATAACATCCTTTCAATAAATGAGTGTGGAAATATGATCTTTGAATTATATAGTTCAACTACTCCATCCTTCATAAATTACATCAGTTGCACATGAGGGGAGATATGAAAGGATACATGTACAAAAAATAGATAATTTACTTGGATAGATTGATAGATATGTAGCCAGATACATGGAAAGGAAGAAAATAGAAACAGAAGAGAGGTTAAGAGGAGGAAGTGAGGGAAAGGGATAAAAAGAGAGGACAGGATGGAAATTAAAAGGATAGCTTTCTAAAGTCAGCTATCTGGATTCAGATTCCCTTAGTTAGAGGTCTGGCTATGTCACTTGTTGACTCTGTGATTACAGGAAAGTCATTAAATTTTTTCTAAGATCCATTCTCTTCTCCAATTTAAAATAAAACATGGTAATTGAAACAATAACTAAGAAAACCAATTTGACAGGTACACAATTATAAAGGCATGGTTATAAAATAAAGCTTCATAACTTTTGGCTATCAATATTTTTATTATTATTATTTTGGTCAATCATTTGGCCACCCAAATTGAGAAAGTAAAATGTTATGACCCCATAATTATTGATCTGATATTTTTAAGCTCCATTCATTCATTTATTTGAAAAAGATATTGATTTAGCTATCTGAAATTGAGAAGCCATATAGACAATAATGTTACTTAAATCTTTGTAAAAAAATCACTGAGTCAATCCTTCTAGCTTAAAATGTCATATAGTTTGCAAAGCAGACATGAGTTTTACCAAATTTTCAATAAAATACTTTTAATGACTCTGATGTTCCTTAAAACTCACAGTAACACTGAATACCATGACTAGGGAATAAATGTTTTCATAGAAATGGTGAGGAGATGGTTGCATTTTTGAAGTATTCCTAATTTCATTAGCATATTTTCTTTCTACATTAATGCAAAGACCACAATCCCTGAAGACATAGTACATGAAGGTGCTTTATTATGAGGAGTGAGAGCTGAAATGTGTACTCTTGAACAATGAAACTGGATTGGGGAATGAGGGAGTATTTATGGGAAATGAATAATCTTGGAAGCAATGCACATTGGTAGATTGTTTCTTCAATTATGCAGTCAAGTCTATATATCCAAGCAGTAGGCAGGGATCAGAGCAACAAACATATATTTGTAGATGATAAGTCAAGAAAAATTAACTGCCTCCAGAGGTAAATATCTGAAAATATTTATTCAAACATTTTTTTTTTCTGTGGAGAAAAACCTGCAACAAAAAAAAAGGAATGCAGAATTAAAATTATATATTAAGAATGACATGTGGATGATTTGAAGACATTTTTAGAAATTTCCTGGCAATATTAATGAAGAAAGGAAAGACTATTGCAAGGACAGCCTCCATTTCCATTGACCTCTTATTCCATGTGGAGGCATTTCATCTAGAGGAACATTCCTTCTTCTTGTTCTGCCTCTTAACCACGTTGATGAATGGCACTCATCGGTGTACATGTCTTTATTTGGTGGAACAAATTTATTAAAAGTTGCAAGCACTAGCGAATCACTCATGTTTCTTGTTTTATTCTTCTTCCCTCTTCATCAATCTGGCTAGCTACATCCATCCTGGAGATCCCCACTACCCTAGGTGAGCCATCCTCATGTCTAGATTGGTCTTGGGGGTAGTAATGGAGAGGGAAAGTTTGCCGGCATTTGGCCACAGATCTAAATACACTTCATCAAATCCATTTTTCGGAGCCAATGCTTACATTTTAGTTCCATTTGAATGTCTCCTGTACCTCATTTCTCAGGTTAGTTCATATAAACTAATACGGATGGAACATCAAATAAAATATCTTGAAAAATAAGATTATTTAGAAAATAAGCATTAATTCTCAGTTTGGGGGAGACTAAATAGAGGTTATGGTTGTACAATGTTGTGAATGAACTAAATGCCACTGAATTGTAAATTTTTAGACGGTTAATTTTGTTATGTGAATTTTACTTAAGTTAAAAAAAAACATGGCATTTTATGAGTTGGGAAAAAAAAACTGTCAATGCACATAGAATGTTATCCACATATTAAAACAAACAAACAAACAAACAAACAAACCAAAAAGCAATCTATAAACCTTAGGAACACTGAATTATGGAAAAACATGGAGAAATAAGAGCCATAGTAAAAAAAAAAAAATGAGATTAACCTAAGACATTATTGTGGGAATAAACTTCAGAAAAGAGTCGGGTGACATTTCCAGACTCTAGTAGTAGAAGTTTTCGCCTCAATACAAAAATATTGAGATAAGTTTCTTTCAGATGATATTAGATGATCTTGGATACCTTAAGTTTCAGAGGATACAAGGAATATTGACTTAAGTTAGGACCCCTGGAAGGAAAGCCCAGGATTGGAATTAATTCTTGTAAATGTAATTTCTCAAGGGAGTTCTCACTGGAGGAGAGTAGAGAAACTAGATCAAGTAGGCAAGACAATTAATGAAGGATTAAATCACAGGCAGGGACTAGCTTCAGCTTGGTCCTATGGCATCACCTGGGACATGATTTTCATCACAGAGTTGGCCCCACTTTGAGACCATTCTTTGGCCTTCTCCACACCAGGTCAGTCAGAGAGGAAGTGGGTGTCTGGCTGCCCTGTGAGGGGTGTTAGCATAACTTCCTGGGTGTGGTAGCTCTTATTCTCTTGAGAGATATCCACAGATGAAGACAAACATGGGCCATAAACAGCCAACTATCAAAACAGCCAGGGAGCAGATGTATCAACTCAGCAAAGGAGATCTGGGTGGGACACCAACATCATCCTTACATCCCCTTTTACAATCCTGAGATTAATTTTTTTTGCACATTAAATT
Source organism: Choloepus didactylus (assembly GCF_015220235.1). Classification (NCBI taxonomy): domain Eukaryota; kingdom Metazoa; phylum Chordata; class Mammalia; order Pilosa; family Megalonychidae; genus Choloepus; species Choloepus didactylus. The sequence goes on from NC_051307.1 coordinate 29,234,858, forward strand.
CACACTATCCATGCTTAGCTTTCCCAGGAATCCAATTATTCACAAAACAGTTGAAAAGTAATAAAAGGAACATTAGTGTGATGAGCCAGAGTCTCCCCTGCTTTAGTTGGTCCTGAGCTATGGTAAAGGATATATACTTTATTCTCCTTGAATCTAGATACCCTTTCCCTAAACTTTGCACTTCTGCTGATCTAATGGCTTCTCTGAAGGGTTAATAGGAATCATATCCTTGCAGTCTCATCTCCTAGTGACCAAGGTTGTATAAGGCTATGTCTGCAGTCAAAAGAGGTGTTAAGTATACTAAGCAATGTCCTGGATGTGCCATCCTACTATAAGACTGCTAGTAGATTCTGAAAAGGGTAAAATGTAGATTTGGGGCTAAAAAAAAAACCTCCATATTATATTTTATACACTCCTGGAAAAAGTTGGGAAGAGAGCAGAAAATAAATCTTTTAAATTTATTACTTTAACTTAAGTGGAAATTGGGAGAGAACAGAAGTATGTCAGGAATTAGGGTTATTTGAAAATACATGGTAACAACAATGTTTTATCTAAAATTATAAATAGTGGGAGATTTAAAATAGGATACAGCCTTATAAAGCACTGTAAAAAGCAAAACAAAATAAAATCTATCACAAAAGAAAACTAAATAAAGGATGTTTTAAGTAATCACAACAGGAGGAAAGAAGTAAGTCAAATTGTCCAAATCTGCCAAAGGAGTCAAAATTCCATGTGCTGAAAGCTTAAAACCAAGGGAAATATAATAATGAATTTGTGTTTCTTTGCATGAAGTGACTCAACAAGGTGAAATAATTAAGTAGCAGGCTGTGAAAGATACTTCAATTAGAAGCAGAAGTAAAGCATAGGTGGCCTTAAAAAAATCAAAAGAAGCCTACTTCAAGGCATAAACTACAGCAAAGAAGGTAAATTTATACCAACAAAAGGTTTAAAAGTGAATAAATCTATATTCACAACTATGTACATTACTAGCATATATAATATGTAAAAACAAAGCCTATTTGAAACAACAGGAAAAAAAGAGAAAAAAAAGTAATCTTTCTGACTCTGATGGATCAAGAATTCAAGGTAAAAATTAGAGTACAGAAAATCTTAATAGGATTACAAAATATAATGTGATTACAAAATGTGCATATTTTAAAAATTCTTAAAGTAGGCATTGTTCTGCAATTTATGAGTTTGTCATCTTTGTCTGAAAAGCTGTATTGAATGATGTGTCTTAAAATCTATAAACAAATATCATTTAGTCAACATTTATATTACTTGGGAAATTGATTTGTCTGCTGTGACACGGCAAAATGTGGCTGAAATAAGATGGAAGTTTATGTTCCCCTAATGCAGTATCCTTAACATAAACCATTTGTGGCCGATACGGTGTTGTGATACTGGGGACTTGTTCCTATCTCACATCAACTTTAACACCAATGGGAAGTGTTGAAGAGGAAAACTTAAAAATATAAATGTAAACAAAGCCGTAAGAATACATTTTATAAGAAAATTTTAGGACTTATGTTACTTATATTAAAAATATATTGACATATTTGAGGAGCATGCAAAATATTTCCATATTCAAATGAAACAGTTTAAAAATCATCTTCTCAGCTAGACAGAAATGTAATTTTCTTTAATTCCTGTAACTGCTCATAAGCCCTCAGTTTCTCAGAGATGGGAAAAGGTAACAATGCTCTAAATGGTAACCTACTGTCTATCATTTAAAATAATCCCCTAAAATATCTCTTACCTTACAACTTGGAGGCCAAATGTGATTACAAAAGGAGAATTTATTACACTGGGTTTTTGAGAAGTGCCCTGTAATCAAACATGTTAATATTTTGGCCACAAAATCTGTGATTCCTCACAAGAAGTGAAATCAATAATAACTGTCAATAACTTTATTATAGTGAAATTATTTTGAAAGCTGTTTGCGTATTTGAACTGTGGATAAGGAATAGTGAACCTGGACCAAGTTTGTCTGTGTTTCTCCTCTACTCCTTTTCCATTTTCTCCCTAGATATTTTGTTTACATAGATATCTATACGACAAAAAATTGCCATTTTAACCAATTTTAAATGTTCAATTCATTGGCATTAATTATATTCACAATGTTGTGCAACCATCATCACTGTCTGCAAACTTTTTCATCACCGCAGGCAGAAACTGAACCCAGTGAGGAAGAGTTTCCCATTGTTTTCTTCATACTAGCACCATTGGAAACCTCTAATCTACTTCCTGTCTCTGTGATTTTTACCTTGTCCGGATATTTCATATAAACGGAACCACACAATTTTTATCCTTTTGTGTCTGGCTTATTTCACTTAGCCTAATATTTTCAAGGTTCAAACATGCATTAGAATGTATTAGAACTTTATATGTTTTAACTGCTGGCTCAATAATATTCCACTCTGTGTGTTTACCACATTTTCTATATCCATTCATCTGTCAATGGATGCTGCAGTGGTTTCCATCTTTTGCCCTTTTTCCAATTGTTCTTTATGAAGTTCATCTAAGTTGTTGAGGAGCTTGCTATCTTTCCGGGCTTTGGTTTGTACTACTGTATTCCTACATTGCCTGTTCTCCAGGCTGGTCTTCACTGCAGTTAGTTTTGACAATAGCTGTTTAAGAACTTGACTAAAAATCAAGGAAGATAAAGCGAAAAGTACTTGCAATTCAAAGTACTTGTCATTTAAGCTCCCTGTGATCAGAAACCACACATACCCTTCCTTGAATATAAACACAAGCATTTTCTAATATTATGAGTGATTTTTTTTCAGGTTGTGCATTTAAAAATTCTATTAGCAATAGTCAAATAAACACATATGTGCTTTATAAATTACTGATTCAATAGTTTTGAATATTCCACTGTTATTACTCATTTTTACATAAGGAAATCAGGGCACAGACTTCAAGTAAATCCTTAGGATTATACAATTATTAAACATGCTTTGGTCTTTCCTTCCTCCATTATTTATATGTTTTTCTTAACATTAAAAACAAAACAGAAGTATCTACTGATCAGCTTGCATTTTCTATTTTACAGGGACTTTACATACTCATGTTAATTTCATTCAAACCCTAAGTGATTTCAAACCCTATGCTCTTTTCCATCCCATATACTTCTCTCTTTATTGTAATAAAGAACAGCCTTTTTTAAGAAGAAAGACATTTTTCCTGCTGTTTTCCACACTTCCCTCTTATTTTGGTTAGTTTCTTGTTTCAAGTGTTCAAATTATGTCTTCTTATTTTAAAAATGTCTGGAAAATATAAATTGTAATCATTTATTGATTTTAAAACTTGTAATACCAATAAACTTTTGTTACAATTAAATTGTGAAATATATATTCTATACAAACCCCTGTGAATTCTTTTCATAACTAAGTGAAAGGATAAAAGATCCCATCTTACCCAGCAGTACATTTCAGAATTCAACAGAAGAGGTAGGAGAAGTAGAGTAAATTACATGATTCCTCAGCTAATATCCATTTTTCTAAATGTGAGCGATGGCTAAAAATGTTCTGTTTTAAAAGCATAGCAGCTGCAACTTTATTGTTTTCCTTGAACTGAATTGCAGCTTGTAATATGATAAAATGCTCTGCATTAGTTTTTTTAATTTAGTTCTTATATGCAAGCAGCCAAAATTTCAGACATTAAAAGAGAAGATAAAATTTTTGGTTTTCACATCATCTATTGAAGCTGCTGTTCATTCCAGAAAATATGCTTCAGAGGGAAAAATTTGAGATAGAAACGCATCTACCAAACTTGAGACAGGAGTAAAACAGAGGACAAAGCCTCTTGCCTAAATAGCTCGCATCCCTTCCCTCTGAAATCACTGGACTAACAGAGAGAACATTTTCTTCTAGGAGCAGGAAACTTCTTAGAGAGATATCAACCAGAACATTAAAGAACAGGACACTTCAGACCAAGACACTTCAGACCAAGACACTCAGACAATATTAGCAGGGTGTTTGTTTCAACAGGAATTTTGAGCCAGAATGACAAAAGGGAGTTTACATACCTACTTTTTTTTTTCTTTTTTTAAAATATTTGATCATTTATATTAACTCATCTCAAGAACTAGATTAAAATTTATTTTCATTTTACAAATGTTGTTATTTATCTGAAAATTCTTTTGAGAGGTAACATCGAAGATGTGTAAAGGAATTTCAGTGAAACTGCAGCTGCGAATTAGAATGGAAGTTTGATCAAATGACTAATGTATGGAGACGATGAAATACATGACAGATTCTCCCATGACATCCTGCTCTCCTCTGCTCCTCTCACACCATCTTAATGCTGCTTCTTGCCCATTCCCTTTTGTCAGAAATGCTTTAAAATGCTGAAATGCTTTACAAGGAAATAGGTAACTGTTTTATTTTTGTTCACATACAATGAGAAAAAAAGATAAATGGCAATTTCTGTTTTCCCTGATCCTCCTGTGTTGACATTACAGCATGGCCAGCTCCTCCTCCTGTTCTCCTTTCTTGCTCTCTCCACAGCATTCATAACCTTAAATCATACTATATACTTTATCTATTCAAAATTATGTAGTTCATTACAAAGTAAAAACTGTGTTGCTTTTCCTTTTACCTTTATGGTTATGTAAACTTCATGAGGGAAACTTCCTTATATTTTTTAAATTTTTGCTTTTATATTCTTAGGACTATAATGATGTCTGTCTCTTTTCTTCTGAATGAATGAATGCTAAACTATTAAAATAAATTACACAAAATGAAAGTTAGATAGTATACCTTTTTTTGATACCCATTCACTCATCATGTGGGGGAAACATGTCATTCTGGTATAAATTAAAGTGTAGTTGACTAGGTCATTCTGCACATGACAAATGAAGTTTCTGGAAGCCAAGTCATGGGAAATAAGAGGAGCACCTCAGGTACTATTATGTACTTACAGAAATCTCATTAAACACTGTCTATTTTAACATCATATGGTAAAATCAATGCCAGTCAATAGATAGAAATGATTCATGAGAACGAACATTAGCTAGTGTAATAATTCTATAGTATTTCTTTTCAAAATTGAAAAATAATTATATGTACTATATACAAAAGCACACACTTTACATATATGTAAATTTTTAAAAACTAAATGAGCACTCATGAAGCTACCATCAAACTTAAGTACAAGAATAATATAGTTGAAACTGTATACTCCTTCCCAGGCCATTTTCTGGCCTTTGTCCAGAGGCATATTTTGTGTATATTATTGACCTCATTTATTTTGTTTATATCAATGTACAGGTATCAAATCAATGTTAGGTTTCTATATTTATAAAAAATATATCCTGCATTGTTTAATCTTAAAATGCATGTTTAAGGGACTCATTATAATGTTACCAGAATCCACCCATACTTCAAAGGATTCGATTATTTTCACTTCTGTTATAATATATAAATATGTGAATACACCATAATTTATTAGTTTTCTTGTCAATGGACAGTTTTTTCTAGTTTCTTGTGATGGTTGTTATAAAGAACAAACACACGGGTACATATTTCCTGTTGCACATATGTGTGCAGTTATATTCAGAGGAGTGGATTGCCTATCAATAGAACAGTTGAACATCAATGTTCAATTGCTTTCCAAAGGGATTGTAGTTATTTACCCTCCTACCAAAAACATATATGACTCTGTTTAAAACCAAGTCATTACTTGATATTATACTTTTAAGTTGTTTTCAATCAAGTAGGTATAAAATGCTATCACATTGTGGCCTTAATTTACAGTTCCCTGATTACTAATGAGGTTGAACATCTCTTCCTATATTGGCTCTACATTTGTTCTCTCTTTCTTCTGTTCATTTTTTCCTCATTTTCTCTTGCCTTTCTTGTCTTTTCCATATTGATTTACATAAGTTCATTGAATATTCTAAATACTACTCCTTTGGGCAAGCATAGCAAATGTTTCAGATTTAGGCTTATTGTTTCACTCTTTTTGGATGAACATAAATACTTACTTTTAATTGTTAAATTTTGTTATATTTTTTCTTTCATGGTTAACATATTTTGCATCTTGTTTACAATGTCCTTGTTTAAGAAACTCTCTCATATCCCAGACTCAAAAAATACATTATTATTGTCTGAAAATATTAAGAAATTTATTTTTTGCTAAGTTTGATCCACCGGAGATAGGTTTGTGGTTATGGAAGTTATTTACATGCCTGAATATTCATCTGCAAAACTTGGATGTTTTGTTAGAATGCAGATTCTGGCCCAATTCCCAGAGCTTTTGATTCACTCGATCTGGGGTGAGGCCCAAGACTATGCATTCTAACGTGTTCTTGGGTGACACTGATGCTGTGTACCAAGGATACACTTTGAAAATTAATAAAATACTCCATGAGGTTGGAAACCAACTTAATTCATTTTCCTTAAGGATAACCAATTGTCTTACTGCTATTTATTGAAAAGTCCATCATTCTCTAGCACCCTATAGTGCCAAATCTGTCATACATAATTAATATATGGGTGGTTTTATATCTATTTTATACTGCTAACTTTGTCCCTGCTTCAGTAGCACTTCAACTAACTGTATAGCTTTATACAATAGCCAGTCAATATATTCTTCTTCAGGAGGGTTTTAGCTATTCTTGCATAAGTTTGTAAAAATAGTAGAAACACTTTACAAAGAATCCTGGGGGATGTTGATTGGAATTGCACTGAATATTTGATCATTTTTCTGAAATTTGATATTTTTGATACTGAAAACTATTTTTCCCCAAGCAAAAATAACAGCACATGTTTCTTAGAACTCAAATCTTAATACTTTCTAGTTGTGATTACAATGTTCTACCTTCCTATATTTTCAAAATGGAAGAAAATAGCATTTACTTTATTTCTAATTGTATTTTTCATATTTAATAATAAATTATAGTTTTTTTCTCAACTTGGATATTTAATAATAAATTACAGTCTTTCTTTCAACTTTGTTTTATAACATATAGAGACTCAGAGGTGCAGAGACTAAGTCACAAAGAAAGTAAATGGCTGATTTAGCCGTTGAGCCTGTTATGGCAGGATTGCTGTGTGCTTAGTCTTCCCAGAGATACAGTGTAAGCTACATAAGTTATCCAAGGGACAAAGTCACCCAAAGCAGAGAGTGATTGGGGACTGAAATCTGATCAATGCTCTGCTAATTATTATTCATCATTTTTAGCTACACAACATGACTTACAGGGCTACCTCTGATCACAGAGCTATCTTTTCTGCTTTGTAATCAAACAGGTGATTAAAGGGCTGACGACAGCCCACTAGGATGGACATGTTTTATCTATCTTCCTATGCTGCTTTACGTTAAGAAAATGCAAGAAGCTTATCCTTTATTATTAATTAGGTTCTATTGTCTTCCCTAATTCTCAAGTAAAACCAACTGCACAGCAATTATAATAAAAATAATCAGCTTTGAAAAGTAAATTTGTTGAAAAAATGAAAATAATGAACATTTAAATGCTTATGAAGTCTCAATTTTATGTGGAATTTGGGTGAAAGCAAACATTAAAAGTGAAAATGATTGTGGAGACAGGATTTAGACAAACACTTCAGGAATAAGGCAGTGGTTACATTGAGGTACAGATCCCATTTTCATCTAAATTTATTTAATTTCTCAATGAGCATAAAAATCTAAAATTTATTCTATCCAAAGCTTAAACTGTATATTCTTTAATATTATACAAGAGGGGAAAAAAAGTAACAATTTTGATAATGGTCTCCAAATTATTAGTTAAAAATCTTTGTTTTTATAAAAGCAAGCCTTTTATTTTACTTAAGAATCCAATAAAAAATGACCAAGATATAAAGTATCATAAAAATGAGTTTCTTCTTCAATTCCTTGATAGAGGATTACTGTGTAACTGCTTATGCTTATTTAATTTTGTCTGTGTAACTTTAGTTTGATCTCAGAACCTTGATGTCTTTACAAAACTGCTGCTAATGAGTTTTATCCATTTATACAAAAGAAATATAAATTATCAGAGCAAAATGTGTTCAACTGTTCACAGAAAGCTTCCAACACAAATGAAATATTTCAGTAAAATTGTTGCTTAAACCAGCATATCCTGCAACCAGAAGAAGACGTTTCTTGTCAAATGATGCTGCCTTATTAATAGAAAATAAAAAGCCTGTCAGATCTAATAGGAAATTTTTCTAATTTTATTCTACTTCTTGCACTTGTTCGTAAATAATGAGATTGAAAAAATATATGCTTGTATTGGAAAGTTTGCAGTGGTTTGCTCCAACTTAAAAAAAAATTCTCAATTAAGTATTTATATTAAATTAGTTTTGAAATTGGTTTTGAATGCCAATATCTTGTGATTCTAAATGCTAATTTTTATCAGTTAAGAAAAATGGAAAATCTTTCTCCACCATTTCAATTCTCTTTTTCATTTTCAGTTTTTGGTGTAATTGAGGGTTCCTTGTTGCAAAAACAGAGAAATTAGTAGAAAACTTGAAGATAGCTCATGGAATATATTGGAAGGCTAAGAAGAAAAGTTCAGAAATGGGGAGAAACCTACCGAGTCTAGAGAGGGCAGAACACAGTCATCCTGTGTTCATAATCAACTATATATATATAGATAGTTCATAATCAAATATACATATAGATAGATATGGGTCTCTCTCTCTCTCTTTCTACGTGTATAGATAGATATAGATATAGGTAGATAGATACATATAGATAGATATAGATACAGATATATAGATACATAGATATATATATGAACAGGGTCGGGAGAGAGGGCCATAACTGTGTCTTTGTCTCTATTTATATCTATATCTGTATATATGCTATTGGTTCTGTTTCTCTGGAGAAACCTGACTGAGATGAGCATCATGTCCAAATTAGTTTTCTTTAATTCCCTAAATTTTTTTTACTGACCACAGGAATGGGAAAAGAAAAGAAAAGGAAGAAGATTCAGGACATTTTATAATAAATGTTTTTGTTTCAGAATAATTATAGATTTGTAGGAACATTGCAAAGCTGGTGTGGCAATTTATAGCAGTATGTACCCCAGAAAAACTTGTTCTTAAATTTAAATTTAATCCATTACTGTAGATATAAATGCATTGTAAGTAGGGCCTTTTTCTAAAATTCAGTTTTATTGAGATAATTTCACATTTACAATCATCCATGGTGTACAATCAACTGTTCACAGTACCGTCATACAGTTATGCATCCATTACCCTAATCTATTTTTTGAACATTTTTTTATACCAAAAAAAGTAAAAACAAGAATAAAAAAAAAAATAAAAGTAAAAAAGAACACCCTACTCATCTCCCCTATCCTGTTTTTCATTTAGTTTTTGTCCCTATTTTCTACTCATCCATACATACGCTGGATAAAGGGAGTGTGATCCAAAAGGCTTTCACAGTCACACTATCACCCCATGTAAGCTGCATTGTTAGATAATCATTTTCAAGAGTCAAAACAACTGGGTTGCAGTTTGATAGTTTCAGGCATTCACTTCTAGCTATTCCAGTACATTAAAACCTAAAAAGAGTTATCTACATAATGGGTAAGAGTGGCCACCTAAGTGACCTCTTGACTCCATCTGGAATCTCTCAACCACTGAAACTTTACTTTGTTTCATTTTGTATCCACCTTTTGGTCAAGAAGATGTTCTCAATCCCATGATGTCAGGTCCCGATTCATCCTTGGGAGTCACATTCTGCATTGCCAGGGAGATTTATACCCTTGGGAGTCAGGTCCCATGTAGGGAGGAGGGCAGTGAATTCACCTGTGGAGTTGGGTTAGCTGGAGAGAGAGAGAGAGGGCCGCATATGAGCAACAAAGAGTCACTCAGGGAGAGACTCTTAGGCACAATTAGAAACAGGTTTAGCCTCTCCTTTGCAGTAATGAGCTCCATGAGGGCAAACCCCAAGAAAGAGGGCTTGGTATACCAAACTGCTGGTCCTCAATGTTTGTGAGAATATCAGCAACAATCTAGATGAGGAAGTCCAACACTTCCGCATTTTCCTCTGGCTCCACAGGGGGGCCCTGCAGATATATTTTTATTCTCTACCCAAATTATAAGTAGGGCCTTCTGATGAGGTTACTTCAGTTAAGGTGTGACCCAACTCAGTCGGGATGGGCCTTACTCTTATTACTGGAGTCCTTTATAAGCAGAATGAAATTTTGAAAGAAGAGAGAAAGAGAGAGAGAGAGCGAGAGAAAGAGAGAGAGAGAGAAAGAGAGAAAGAAAAAGAGAGAGAGAGCACATATCCCACAGGAGGCAACAAAGTGAACCCTGAAGAGATGGGAGAGACCAGGAAACCACCATGTGCCTTGCCATGTGACAAACTAAGGACCAAGGATTGCCAGCAGCCAGCCCCAGAATGCCATAGTCTTTTGGGAAAAGGCATCACGTGGATGATGTCTTGATTTGGACTTTCTTTTAGCCTCAAAATTGTAAGCTAATACATTCCCATTGTTTAAAACAAACCACTTCATTGCATTTACTTAAGCAATGAGGAAACCAGAGCAGATAGTATAGAGACATCATCTGTATCCCTCATCTAGTTTCTTCTAACTCATATTACCATGTTTCCTTTGTCAAAACTAATAAAGTGGCATTTACACCAACACATTTTAATGCTCACATGATAGCTCCAACTAAAACAGGTAGTTCATTTCTCCCCTCTTCCCCAGTAATTTTTGAGCCCACCTCAGTGGTGCTTCCCTGACCCATGTATTTGTGGTGCCTTTCACCAGTGGTCAATGTCAGCCATGTACGGGGCAATGTAAAGGCTAAAGCTGATGTTTATATTTGGTGTCATTTCTATATATGTTATTGTTCTCTTTACAGAGGTTGCTCTCTTGGCTTGTCCAGATATACTGTTAAATTGGGAAATCCAGGACCTTCAAATTTAGAAATGAAATTTAAGCATTAAGCCAAACCTGAGAGCTCTTGCCTAACTCTGAGCAGCCTCCCATGAGAGAGGGAGAAAACTACCCTATAATTTTTAAGCAGAGTTTTTCAATTCCTAAAAAATTAATAATTCTCATGAGGATTTACTTTTCATCTTTTGGAAAGATATACTTGGGAAACATATATACTGACAATTTATATTAAGTATTTTAAAATAATTTATTTTCAGCATCATTACACAAATAGTGAATTAAAAAATTTGGGGAACTGAGATTCATCACAATGTGTTGGTCTCAGGGTTGTCACATTATTACATGATAACCCAGAGCTCCAAAATCTTGTGTCCAAAAAGAACCATGGAAAAGTTGTTTAATGTAACCTTAAAATCACACACTATCATTTCTGCCATACTCTATTGGTGAGACATTCAAAAGTCTTCTGAGATTCAGGAGATTGGGGCTCAGAAACCAACTTTTTATGGGAAGCTGTCTCTTAATTATTCGCAAAGAATTTGCAAACATGTTTTATAGGTACCACAGAAAGTTGGTTGTTTAATTATCAATTATTTAAAATTTTAATTTAAGAAGCAATACCTTCTAAAACATTAAATATAGATAGGTGATACACAGGTGATAGATAGATAGATAGATAGATAGATAGATAGATAGATAGATGATAGATAGATAGCATCCAATTATTGAAAACTAAACTTTTCAGTGTATTAGCCCCTTGAAATTTACTATTAGGTTACCTGATCTAGTTACACATTACTATTAATACTATTAATGATCAAATGTCACTTCTTCTGTATTTGCTTTTTTACAACGCATGTTTTGTATGAAAAACTATTTGTACTCAAGAACCTTTAGTTTTCAATCATATTCATGTCTTTAGCATATTCACCTAGATCTATTTGTGTTCCTATACATACAATGAAGCCATTTAAAAATTACTCATTACTTGTGGATGCTCTCAAATGTACTATTTAAATAATAACTATTTTTAGAGAACAGAGTCAAGAAATTGATCTATAATGTAGCAGGTGGTTGCATGACTAACACTTGTGGAGAGTCTGACTGTGTCTGGAAAGATCCTTTCTAGAGAAATCCCAAAGAACAGGTTACCTTGACAACAGGCAATTTAAAGTAACATCAGCCATCCTAAGATGCCCTTTAGCTTCTTATAAAAAATTGGTAGAAGTTGTTTGGGAAATACAAATATCTATATTACATAATATTTTAAGAGACTTGAAAGCTTTCTTCTTTGTCTTTGTATCATTTATTCCAGTTGATAAAAAAGTGTGCCTTGTGCTTGGCAGTGGAATCAAGGTATGTTCAAGGTGCTATAAAAACACAGAAGAGCCATGATCCCCAAATTCGGAAGGACAAGGATGAATTTCCAAAGTAAGTGACATATAAAGAGAATCTTAAAGTGATATATAAAGTGAGTCTTGAAGAATGAAAACCATCTAAGCAATCTTAAGACAGGAAAAATACATATCAGGGAGTAAAAAGGACTTGTGACAAAAAAACCTGGATGTGAGAAAGAAGGGAGATGGACATTTTTCAATATAAGAGGAATGGAGTCAGATATGAGGCAGTGGTTTTCACTGAATAGAACATGAAACCTTTTGCATACTGTGTTAATCTTCTATTGTGTCTCTTTATTCATCTTTCCTATTTTGAATTTCATTAAATTTTGTCAAAACACATTTTTTTTCAGGTGTCAATGGAGAAAAGAATATGCCTATGATTCTGAAGAGTTTTCTGCAGCTTGCTGGGCAATCTTGGCAAAGTCATCTAACCTATCCAAGGCTCAGATAATTCATCTGCTAAATGAGTATAATTATGTGTAGTCCTGCCAATGTAAGAGGGATATAAGAAAAATCATTAATCGTGACATGAGAAGGTACTCTATACATATTAAAGTGCTGCACAATCTTAAATGAGTATTACTACCACTGCTAAAGTGCTTTAGTAAATAATTATGTATTTTTGATAAATCAGAAATTTCTCCTCCTTTTCCTGTTTTTTTACTTTCTTTTGGATTGAGTGTGTTTTTTTTTTATTTTATTTTATTTTTGTTTTTATAAATGCATCCATCCCTATGTTGGCTCATTTGAAATAACTCATTGTGCCAGTTTGAAACTGTTATGGACCCCAGAAGAGCCACGATCTTTTTTTTTTTATTAAATTCAGTTTTATTGAAATACATCTACACACCATACAATCATCCATGGTATACAATACACTGTCCACAGTATGATAACATAGTTATGCATTCATCACCACAATCTATCTCTGAACATTTTCCTTACATCAGAAAGAACCAGAACAAGAATAAAAAATAAAAGTGAAAAAAGAACACCCAAATCATCCCCCCATCCCACCCCATTTGTCCTTTAGTTTTTATCCCCATTTTTCTACTCATCCCTACACTAGATAAAGGGGTGTGATCTACAAGGTCTTCACAATCACACTGTCACCCTTTGTAATCTACATTATTATATAATTGTCTTCAGGAGTCCAGACTGCTGGGTTGGAGTTTGGTAGTTTCCGGTATTTACTTCTAGCTATTCCAATACATTAAAACCTAAGAGGTGTTATCTATATAGTGCATAAGAATGTCCACCAGAGTGACCTCTTGACTCCATTTGGAATCTCTCAGCCACTGAAACTATTTCATCTCATTTTGCATCCCCCTTTTGGTCAAGAAGATACTCTCAGCCCCACGATGCCTGGTCCACATTCATCACCGGGAGTCATACTCTGCATTGCCAGGGAGATTTACACCCCTGGGAGTTGGGTCCCACGTAGGGGGGAGGGCAGGAGTTCACCTGTCGAGATGGCTCAGTTAGAGAGAGAGAGGGCCACATCTGAGCAACAAAGAGGTATTCAGGGGGAGACTCTTAGGCACCATTACATGCAAGTTTAGATTCTCCTTTGTGATAATGAGCTCATAGGGGCAAGTCCCATGCTCGAGGGCTCAGCACATCAAACTGCCAGTCCCAATGTTTGTGACAACATCAACACCAGTCCAGGTGAGGATGTCCAACACATTCGCACCTTCCCCCAGATCCTCGGGGCTGGGGAGGGGGAGGCTGTAAATATATTTTTTATTATCTGCCCAAATTACTCTGGGATGTGTCACTGCTTCACTCCAGCCTATACTAACCTACCGTATCTCACTTCCTATTCAAAGTTCCATGCAATTGTGGTGTTTGAACAAGTCGACTGTAGAGTTGTACCGTTTAGAAAATTTAGATACTGTACCAAATAGATATCTATTCCCTTGGTCTCATATGGAAGTTGAAGTTTTAAAACACAATCAGTTTCAACCTTTACCCTTTGGCCTGGCTTGCCCTGGTCTTAACCAGACCTGCTTCATTCACATCACTAATTGAAGTCTGGGCTCTTCTTCAGCCTTTTTTTTTTTTTTTGACAGTGGCTGTATGCACTAATACTGACATTCATATCTGCTGAGCTCTAGCTCTGAGTTTCAGGTGTCTCAGAGATATGCATTGTTCCAGAGACCAATCAGGTTACACTCTAGGGGATCAGCATCTCCAAGTTTAGAGACAGAGCCATGCTCTTTTAATCCAAACTTTTTGGGTGGAACCTTTTGATTGAGTGTTTCCTTGGAGATGTGACACACCCAACTATGCGTGAGATGTTTGGTTAAATTATTTCCATGGAGGTGTGTACCCCTGCCCATTCAGTCTGGGTCTTGATTAGTTCTCTGGAGTACTTAAGAAAGCTCAAGAGCCAACACAGAGGCTGACCCTTGGAGATGCTTGGAGATGCAGACAGAAAAACATCTGGAGATGCTAAGCTAAGAGAAGCAGCCCAGAGTTTTTCCTGGAGAAGCTAAGAGAGGACCCCCAGATGCTTAGAGAGAAATGCCCTGGGAGAACACCAAAGATGCACTAGAGCTGTGAGAGAGAAGCTAAGAAAGACAGAAGCCCAAGCAAGGATGCACAGAGGCTGAAAGAGAGAAGCTGAGAGACACATCTTGAAGTAAGCCATTTTGAAATACAACACAGGAGCAAAGGCCCAGCAGACACTAGCCACATGCCTTCCCAGCTGACAGAGGTGTTCCAGATGCCATCAGCCTTACTTCAGTGAAGGTGTCCTCTGGTTGATGCCTTAGTTTTTACATTTTTATGATCATGGAACTGAAAATTTTTAAACTAATAGATCCTCTTTATAAGAGCCAATCCATTCTGGTATTGTGCATAACAGCAACCCTAGCAAACTGGAATATGCATTTATTTGTTATATTAATAGTAGATTTTAAGTTGATAGTATAGATTTTAATGAGTTAAATGTTACTTCAAGTGATAAGCTGCCACTTCATATATAACACAAGTACCTGATACTAATTACTATCCAGCCTTTATGCTGGATTACTATCCAGCCTTTATGCTATTGTTATCTTACATTTTACTTACGCATATCATATACCAAGTATAGATGCATACACTTGCAAAAGTTCCTTTACTTATGGACAACTTGCTATTACTTACAGAGAAATTTACTTATAGAAAAATTACCAGTTTGAGATGGCCCTTATATAGCCAAAAGGAGATTTCAGTTAGGCATGTAAAAGCAACAGATTATGACTGAAGTTTTTGTTTGGTAGTCATTGACCTACAGTATAAACTGCTTAGTGGGAATAAAGCACATGATTTGAGAAGATTTTTGAGATAATTAAATGAAATAGGGACCAGATGCATATGTGCTTCATAAATGATATTTATAATTATACTATTTAACATTTTAAATAATAAATCAGCATACCTACATTTACAAATGTTTGTATGTCATGTGATTTCTAGCCAAAAAATTTATAAGGATAAAAAGAGGAAAATGAGTGGAATTTCCAGTGATTGCTTGTGTGATATATAAAGATAGATATATAATTGCCACAGGTAAAGAATGATGCAAAAAATAAACAAATTTTCTCAAAATCCCACAAAAAATGGATTTAATAAAATTTTTACTTTTATTCTTGGTGTAAATTTCAGATAAATCAATTAAGTATACCTATGTGATTATGTTTCCTCTTTATAAATTTCTCTCAGCATTTTTTGTGATAGGTTTGACTACTGAATAAAATATACCTTATTTATGAGGATTAGTGTTTTTTTGGATATAAAAGCAAACATGTTAAAATATATATTAAAATGGAAATTTAACTAGACTTAAAATTTTTGAAAACTTTCTTGATTTGTTCAATTTGTCAGTCACATTTTCTGTGACTGATTTACACCCTAAAAGAGCTATGACTATTGTCTGTCTTCTTTAGGGTTATAGTTATAATATCAAAAAAGACATCTGAAATGTAATAGGTGTTCAATGTTTATTTCACAATAAAAAGAATGAACAAAAATAAGTTGCAAACATTTCTACTATTCAATTAAACCTAAATTAGTGTTATTTGAAATGTATATAAAATGCTTTTATAATTTACTTTTATATCAAATATGAATATTAGTCTCTTAATGGAAACTTAAATTATTTATACATCATGATAAAACTTCTCCCTACAATGTTTACTAGCCCCTTAAATATAAAGCATATTTTTTACTTTCAAAGATAAAACTGATCTAAGTAAAATACTAAAAGGAAAAAATAACATTTTATATAAAAAAAATGCCACTTTGATCTTCATTATACATCTACAATTGTCAAATTGATTAAAGGATAATTACCAGCTCAGAGAGTTAAAAAATAATAATGATTCTGATGAGATCCTGTCTAATTAGTTTTCAGATAAAATCAACCTTCATGACCGGATGTTTAGCCTTGGCTAGGAAGTGGAAAGTGGGACAGTCATCAATTTTGTCATTATCATTAACTGCATTTTAACTAGTAATTGTTTTATTCTAAGTAAAAACAAGGCTTAAATGTATTCTGCCAAAATAGATAGTGAATTATTTGTGTTTTTTTAAGTAAATTAGGAAATGATTAAATTGGAATTACTTAGTAGAGCCTTATATCTTCTCTCACATTGCTAATTGAGTGAAGAAACAAAACAACATAAATTTACATGAAACATTGATTCTTTTTGTTACATTAATCAGTATCTGTTAGAAATATAGTAGTACTTAACATGTACTTATTTGTCTCTGTAGAGAAATCAGCTACTAAAAATACAATTTTGTATAACTGAAGATCCCCATTTCCCCAAATCTGGGTTTCTCACTTGGTGTGGTTTAATTCACTGACAAACTGAAAGAGCTGTGAAGGAAGAGGAGGGTTTATTTATGCCTGCGGGAGGGCAGGGGGAAATTCCCAAATCTGCCTCCTTGTAGTGATTTTTCACTTGGCTTTTATACACATTAGAGACAAAGAAAGTTAACAATCATGGGTAATATGTAGCAGGAGTCTGGAGAACTTCATTAGTTCCTTATCTCAGTTATTTACTACATCCTTTAGGATTTACATCCTCTAAGATAAATGGTTCATGGTGCCTCCAAGTCTGGGGTGATAGATGAGAGAACACAAATGTAGTAATTAATGTACATTCATGTCTGGGTGCATGTTCTACATATTGCTTCTCTGTGACACTTGAACTTAAGTACACAGGCTGCTTACAGTTTCCCAGTTACAATTAAATGCTAACACTACATACTTACTGAACTGAAATATAAAATAAATACAAAAATAGTTCTATTTTCTAATTACTAGTACCTATAAATAAACACATTCATAATTAAAATTGTGTACAGTATTTACATAATATTTAGAAATTATGAATAGTCCAAAAATGAAGAATTAATCCCTGATATTATCAAAATAGTTTTCACAATCAATAAGAAACTCAACATTACAATTATAAGTAACCGTCACATCTTGATGGGTGATGTTAATTATAATTAAAACTTTAAATGCATTTTGCTAAATTTAAGAAGTATTTATGTCAATTTATTCTTTTTTCTTTTGCTCTTGCTTATGTAGACTTGCATTAGAATCATTACATATTAATTAATAATTGACGTCAAACTTATAATTACAAATCTTTGAAAGTCTTTGCATTTAACCAAATGTGAAAGATGTTAGCAAGTAAAGCATGTTAAGTTTTTTCATACATTATTCACATTAATATTGAGGATCATGAGGTGTTCCTAACCCCTTTCTATAGAGACGTAAAATATGTTTTAAATGTGCCATTTACTTAATTTCCTTTTAATAGAAAAAGTTAAATATTTTTATGCAAATGTCACAGTAGTAACCTTGTAGCTGTTTTAGCATACATTATAAATACTGGTATTTACTAAAATTTTACAGGTCATATAGGTGTTATCTAAAAACTGATCGCCAAACCCAAGGTCACTCAGATTTTCTCCTAAATTATTGTTTAGAAGTTTTATAGTTTTGAATTTTACATTTAGATCTAAGATCAATTTTCAGCTACTTTTTGTGAGGGGTGTAGAGGGATTTAAAGAAGGTCTTTTTTTTTTTTTTTTTTTGCAGGTGGATATCTAGTTGTTTCAGCACCATTTATTGAAAAGACTATCCCATTTAATTTCCTTTGCTTCCTCATCAATGATTAATTGACTATAATTTGGGGATATGTTTCTGTGCTTTATTCTGTTGCATTCATCTATTTTTCTATTCTTTCACCAATACCATACTTTCTTGATCGCTATAGCTTTATAGTAAGTCCTGAACTCATGTAGTGACAATACACTAAATTTATTCTTCTTCAGTATTATATTAGCTCTTCTTGATCTTTTGCTTTTCTGTATAAACTTCCGAAATAGTTTGTCAATGTTCATAAAATAACTTGAATGGATTTTGATTTTGACTGCATTCAATCTATACATTGTGTTTGGTTGAACTGTTGTCTTAATAATATTGAGTCTCCATACCCATGAATATGGAATATCTCTCTAGTTATTTGGATCTTCTTTGATTTTTTTTATCACAGTTTTGTAGTTTTACTTATAAATATCTTTTATATATTTTATTAGATTTATATCTAAGTATTTCCTTTTTGGGGGTGGTATTATAAATGTTTTCTGGTTTTAATTTTAAATTGTTCATTGCTGGTATATAGAAAAACAATTGATTTTTATATATTAACCAAGTTTCATACATCCTTGCTATAATTACTTCCAGCATGTATTTTACTTTTGGTGCTTGTTTTTGTTGTTGTTGTTCATCAATTCCTAGGGATTTCCCAAATTGATAATCATATCACCTGAGAACAAAAATAGTTATTATTTCTTATTTTCTAATCTGCATATCTTTTCTTTTCTTGACTTGTCTTATTGCATTAATTAGGATTTCCGTTATGATATTTAATAGAAGTTGTGAGAGGACACATCCTTGTACAGTTCCCAGTTTCAGGCAGTTAGCATCTAGTTTCTCACCATTAAGCATGATGTTGTCTGGAGGATTTTTGTAAGTGTGCTTTATAATGATTAGGCATTTCCCCTCTATTCCTAGTTTTCTGAGAATGAGGGTTGAATTTTGTCAAATATTTTTTCTGCATCTATTGATATGATCATATGATTTTTCTTAGTTATCCAGTTTATGTGATAGATTATTTAATTCAAATGGTGAACAAGCCTAAAATACCTGGCATAAATCCACTTGGTAGTGATGTATAATACTTTTTATACATTGTTAGATTTCATTTGCAAATGTTTTGTTGAGGATTTTTGCGTCTATGTTCCTGAGTGGTATTGGTCTATAATCTTCCTTTCTTGTAATGTCTTTGTCTGATTTTGGTGTTAGGGTAATGCTGACCCTCATTAAATGAGTTAAGAAGCATTCCTTTTGTTCCTATTTTCTGGGAGAGATTATAGAGAATTGATATCATTTTTAAATGTTAGATAGAATTTGCTAGTGAAATCATCTAGGCCTAGTGCTTTTTGTTTTGGAGGGTTATAAATTGTTGATTCAATTTATTTAACAGATATAGCCTAGTAATATTATCTTTTTCTCCTTATGTGAGTTAATAGATTATGTCTTTCATGGAATTTGTCCATTTCTCTAACTTATCAGATTTGAAACCATAAAGCTGCTGATAATATTCCTATATTACAATCTAAATGTCCATAGGATCAGTAAACTGATTGGTCCCACTTTCATATCTGATATTAATAATATGTGTCTTCTAATTTCTTGATAAGCCTGGCTAAAAAGTTATTGATTTTACTTACATTTTCAATGAACCAGTTTTTGGTTTCCTTGAGTTTCTCTCTCATTTTCCTATTTTCAATTTCATTGAGTTGTGCTCTAATTTTTAATATTTCTTTCCTTCTACTTACTTTTGATTTCAATTGCTGTGGGTTTATTTTGTTTTGTTTTAGCTTCCTAAAATGAAACCTTAGATTACTGATTTTTAGACATTTCTTCTTTTCTAATGAGTGTATTCAATGCTCTAAATGTCCTCTAACCCCTACTTCTGCTGCATTGCACTGATTTTGATGTTTTATTTTCATTTTCATTTAGTGCAAAATATTTTTAATGTCTTTGAGACTTCTTCTTTGAGCTATGTGTTATTTATAAATGTGTAATTTATATCCAAATATTTTGTGACTTTCTAGCTATCTTTCTGTTATTGATTTCTAGTTTAATATCATTGTGCTATGAGAATATACTTTGTTTGATTTCTGTTCTTTTAAATGTGTTAAGATGTGTTTAATGGCTGCATTCTATCTTGGGAAATGTTCCATGTGGGTTTGAGAAGAATGTGTTGTTGGAGGAAGTATTCTATAAATGTCAATTAGATCCAGGAAATTAACAATTCTATTCAGTTCAACTATATGCTTACAGATTTTCTGCCTGCTGGATCTGTAAATAACTGATAGAGAGGTGTTGAAACCTCCAACTGTAATAGTGGATTTGTCTATTTCACCTTGCAGTTCTACCAGTTTTCCTCATATATTTTGGCTGCATTGTTAGGTACATACACATTAAGAATTGTTATGTCTTTTTAGAGAATTGACACCTTTATTATTAGATAATACCCCTCTTCATCCCTGATAATTTTCCTTGATTTGAAGTCTGCTTTGTCTGAAACTAACGTAGCTATTCCTGCTTTCTTTGATTAGTGTCAGTATGGTATTTCTTTCTCCATTCTGTTACTTTAATTTATCTGTCTTAACATTTAAGGTGATCTTCTTTTAGACAACATATATTTTGGTCTCTTTTTATCCATTCCAACAGTCTGTCTTTTAATTGGTGCATGTAGATAATTTACATTTAAAGTTGGATTGATATCTACAATATTTGTAAATGTTTTCTATTTATTGCTTATTTTCTTGTGTTTCTTTCCTTTCTTATCCTTTTTTTTTTTTTTATGTCTTACACTCTCTTTCTGCCTCCTTGGGTTTTAATTAAATTGTTTTTTATGGTTCCATTTCCTCTCTTCTTGTAACATACAAATTAAACTTGTTTAAAAAATATTGTTTGACCAAGAGTTTACAATACATGTTTGCAATTAAGTCTACTGTCAATGACACTATACTTCTTCATGGGTAGTATAGGTACTTTATAACATGGAGCAGTCCTAATTTTTCCCTTCTATTGCTCATAACATCAAATTCATTCATTTCACTAATTCATAAGGAATATCATCCAAATTATTGTTGTATTACTATATTAAACAATTATCTGTTAGATCAGTTAAGAATAAGAAAATTGAACACTTCATTTTATCTTCATTTATTCCTTCTTGGACACTCTTACTGTAGGTCTGAATTTCTGACCTATGGCATTTTCCTTTTTCCTGAAGAAATTCTTTAGAAATTCTTGCAAGGCAGGTCTACTGGAGACAAATTTCATCAATTTTTTGTTTGTCTGAGAAAGTTTAATCTCTCTTTCACTTTTGCAGGTTGATTTCACTGGATAAAGAATACTCCATTGCTGGACCTTTTCTTTCAACACATTGAATATGTCTCTCCATTTCTTGTTTCATCTGTGCTTTCTGAAGAGAAGCTCGATGTAATTCTTATCCTTGTTTCTCTATAATTGTTACCCCCCACCACCACCACAGTCTTCTTCTCTTCTTCCAATATTTTCTTTGTCTTTTATTTTCTGCAGTGAATATGACATGCCTAAATGTAGATTTTTTGGTATTTATTCTGCATGTTCTCTGTGATTCCTGGATGGGTGGTTTTGTATCAATTATCAATTTTGGAAAATTCACAGATATTATTACTTCAAATATTTCTTCTGTTCATTTCTATATTTTTTCTTCTTTTTGTATTTCTGTCACACATATGTTACACCTTTTGTAATTGTCTCAAAGTTCTTGAATCATCTTTTCCATGTTTTTCTCTTTTCATTTCAGATTTGTAAGTTTCTATTTAAGTATCTTCAAGCTCACTGATTCAGCTGTGTTCAGTCTACTGATGAGCCATGGAAGGCACACTTCAATAGAGTTAGTGGTTTATATTTCCAGCATTTACTTTTGATTATTTCTTACAATTTCCATCTCTCAGCTTACATTGCCTATCTGTTCTTGCATGTTGTTCATTTTTTCCATTAAACCCCTTAGCACATTAATCATAGTTATTTTATATTCTAGGTCTGATATTTCCAACATTCCTATAACTAAGTCTGTTTTCTATCTTTGCTCTGTATCTTCAGGCTGTAATTTCTGTCCTTTAGTGGACCTGGTAATTTTTTTGTTGACACCTGGACATGATGTACTGGGTGAAAAGGAACAAAGGTAAATAAACCTTTGGTGTGAGGTTTTCTGTTTACCTGGTTAGCAGTCTGTATTTACAGCTTGCTGAAGCTGTAGGTGTCAGGGGTTAAAATTTCCTCTGACATCCATTTTTTATCTTTTCTAGTGTCTTTGGCTTTCTTTAGAGACATTTCTTAAATAAGGTGTGAACCTTGCAGTACTTTCATTTGTAATCCCTTATTTCTATACAGGATCCCTATTGATGTTGTGGTAAGGTGCAGGGGAAGATAAGTGCTTTAAGTTTTCTAATTTAGTCTCTATGTCGTTGTGAGCCTGTTACATTGGGCTGTGACTTTCAGAACTGCTTCTCATCGCCACCCCCCCCCTCCAAGGTGAGAAAGAAAGGCTAAAGGGGGATAGAATGACTTATGGTATTTTACTAGATTAGGCTCTAGAAAAACCCAAGTGGGTTAGGATCTGGTAAAATAATTTCTTTTGAAGGCAGTGTTTCATTAAGGCAAAGACAAAGTTTTGACATGTTTCAAAATGGTAACTTTTCTCTTTTCCCTGCTAGAAGTACAGCGGGGGTTTGCTCTGGTCTTCTCGGTGAGCCTGGTATGATTCCAAGAGGTAAAACTCATAAAAGTATGGGTCTTCCCTAAGACAAGTCTCTCAAAGTTTGAAACTCTCAAGATAGTCCACATTGAGATTCCAGCAATTCATCAATTGCAGTATCACTATGCATTTTCCTATCAGTACTGGTTCCGGTGGAGTGCTCATTCTCCTGGGTTTCTCCTCCAGGTGACCTGTGATTCTATGTATCCACCTCTCTCCCTATATTTCAGGGCAGTGGCTTTTTCCATGACATCAATTTTCTGATGGTCCTAAGAAAGGTTGTTTTTCAGTGTGTTTAGTTTTTCTCTTATTGTTTGAGCAGGTGTGGTGACTTCTAATCTCTTCACATGTTGGAGCAGAAATTGGAAGTCTCCATCTGACTTTTTGATCAGTAGTCACAATCATAATGATTTTTTGATAAGGTTGTCATGGAAAGCTATTATAGAAAACTGTCTTGTAACAACTAGCCATAGTAGAGACGACATATTTCAAAATAATTCTGAAGTGCCTAAATGAACTATATTGACTAAACTTTACGTTTTCCTTTAAACTTAAATGTCTGTGATATTGTGATGGGATGAATGTATATTGTATATGGAAAGATCATGTCATTTTGGGGTCCAGGGGGTGGAATATGCCAGTTTGGATGTATTATGTCCCCCAAAACAC
The DNA here is from genome assembly GCF_015220235.1 of Choloepus didactylus. Lineage (NCBI taxonomy): Eukaryota > Metazoa > Chordata > Mammalia > Pilosa > Megalonychidae > Choloepus > Choloepus didactylus. Next base: position 29,258,686 of record NC_051307.1, read on the forward strand.
CATGTTCTTTGATGTAATCTTGTGGGGGCAGACGTATTAGTGTTGATTAAGTTGGAATCATTCGAGATTTTCCATGGAGATGTGACTCAATCAACTGTGGGTGAGAACTTTCAGTAGATTATTCCATGGAGGTTGTTCTAGTTTGCTAATGCTGCCGGAATACAAAACACCGGAGAAGGATTGGCTTTTATAAAAAGGGGGTTTATTTGGCTACACAGTTACAGTCTTAAGGCCATAAAGTGTCCAAGGTAACACATCAGTAATCAGTTACCTTCACTGGAGGATGGACAATGGTGTCCGGAAAAACTGTTAGCTGGGAAGGCACGTGGCTGGCATCTGCTCCAAAGTTCTGGTTTCAAAATGGCTTTCTCCCAGGACATTCCTCTCTAGGCTGCAGTTCCTCAAAAATGTCACTCTTACTTGCACCTGGGTATTTGTCCTCTCCCAGCTTCTCCAGAGCAAGAATGCTTTCAATGGACGTCTTCAAATTTTCTCTCATCTGCAGCTCCTGTGCTTTCTGCAAAGTGTCCCTCTTGTCTGTAGCTCCTCTTCAAAACATCACTCACAGCTGCACTGAGTTCCTTCTGCTTGTCAGCTCATTTATATGGCTCCACTGATCAAGGCCCACCCTAAATGGGTGGGGCCATGCCTCCATGGAAATATCCAATTAGGGTCATCACCCACAGCTGCGTGGGGTGCATTCCAAAGAAACACTCAAAGAAATCTAATCAAAACTGATAACGTCTGCCCACACAAGATTCCATCAAAGAAAATAGCATTTGGGGGACACAATATATATTCAAACTGGCACAAACGTGTTACCACACCCATTCAGGGTGGGTCTTAATTGAGTCACTGGAGTCCTATAAAAGTGTTCACAGAAAGAAGGGGAAGCTGCAGCTGAGGGACACATTTTGAAGATGGCTGTTGAAAGCTGACATTTTGGAGAATGCTATTTTGAAACGCAACCTGGGACTATGCAAATGCCAGCCACGTGCCTTCCCAGCTAACAGAGATTTTTCGTATGCCAATGGCCATCCTTCAGTGAAGGTACCCTGTTGTTGATGCCTTACCCTGGCCCCTTTATGGCCATAAGACTGTAACTTTGTAACCAAATAAATCCCCTTTATAAAAGCCAATCCATTTCTGGTATTTTGCATAAATGGCAGCTTTAACAAACCAGAACAGCAACATTGAAGGATTGAGAGTTGAAGAGGACCAGATAATTCATAAATCACTAAACCCCAGGGTACAGCATGACAACTATCATAAATTAAGAATAAATTGGTATGAATATTCCATAAAGATTATATCTTGTTAGCACATTAACAAAGTAACACTAAAGTGACTGAGGTTGTCTGAAGTGTTCTTGGAAGCCTAATGGATAATGTTGGATAGGAAGTAGTTATTAAAATATGGGGATTACAGGAACAAAACTGTGCTATCATGGAGCATATTAGGGGATCTCAGGTAGTTCAAGCTGAATGGGGCTCAGCATACCTAGATGGGTGTAATTTGAACCAATAGGTCAGGTATATTGAGGTATACTATGAATTGCCTTGAGGACCAATATTAAGTCATAAATTTTTCATTCATTAAGAGATATAAAACAAAGACTTCCTTTCTTATCTACAAATATCCTTGCATTAAGCTCTCTAGGGAAGGCTGACCATTTCAGGCTGAATCATATTGTATGTTCTTTTTCCATCCACATTTTTATATAGTTAAATTTCAACAGTTTGTAATGAAGTCAAGAAAAATGTTACTATTAACTTTTGGGAGCCTGACAAGTTCATTTATCAAGTGGATTGCTAAAACTGCCTAGCAATGCTTTTCTCACCTTTAATTGATTCCCTCTTGAATGCTCCACAATGACTATCTCAGAGCTTCTCTAAGGGTCTGTTGAAAATGAACTTTCTCCTTTCCTCCTTGCATCTGGCTGATGACTGACAACATTATCAGCTTTACTCTGAAGACTGATTTAATATGAAAAATTTTTTTCAACTTTTCTTCCTTCACCTTAAATATTCACCAGTCATGTCCTATTTTTTTCCCAAATTTAAAGTTATACATGTTTATCCCTACTCTTCAAGGCTCTCTTCTACCTACTCTCTTTTCCTACATCTCCTTAACCCTATTTCTATCTTATAAGCCTGTTTGCAATATTTATTTATTTGAATGGCAAATGTAACTAATTCAAAAAAGATTTAACTGATGAAAAGTTTTCCTTCCAAGCTGTATTCTATTCTCCTTCTTTCCAATTATTTCTTGAAACTAAGTTAGGTGTCTGTGTCAACTACTACTGCTTAAAATTATTTGCTGAATATCACAAATAATTTTAGGACCATTCAAAATAAAGCTATTTTCAGTCAGTTCTCTTGGACTTACACATTACAACTTGACTCTAAATTGTCATAGTTATCAGGAAAGGACTCATAGTCAATATTATGCTTGGGATTCAAAGATTGGAGAATAGATGAAGTGAAATGTTTTAAAAGTCAATCAAAGAATGAGTTTATAAAAAATTTTATTCACAATGGACAACAAATATTGTCAACTATATATATACATATATACATATATTTCATTTCTTCACATTCTTCCTCAAGCATAATAGGTAATTATGGAGCATTATGGAAGAAGTTTGATTAATTTATGCCCAAAATAATTAAATTCCTTCTGGTGACCAACTTAAAGAGGAACAAGTGTCTCAATCCTTGCCAGTGAAATATGAGGGACAGCCTGCTACTGTAAGCATGGGAATTTAGGGAATGATTTCTTTGCTCTTAAAATTAGAATCATGTGAGTGAAGTCACCAAGATGGTAATGCAAGACATCCCCCTCAGAAACAGCTATAAAAGGACAAATCCCTCAGCAGCAGCTAAAAAAAGGACAAATCCCAATTGCTTGGAACTCTGGGGGCAGATAGAGACTGGAGAAGGACTCCATAAATGCTGAATCAAAGGGGAAAATAAAAACATCAAAAAGAGAGTAGGAGATTTGCAGCTTGAATCTGCCAGTCCTAACCTCTCCCTGGCCACACACTCAGTTCCATGTGGTCTAAGAATTACAGAGCAGCAGTGCTCCTGCTTTGGATGCAGACCACAGAGTCACTCGCAGCAGTGAGTTAGAATACCACACTTATCCAGGCACATGAGCCCAAAGCCATATAGATCCAGGATGGAACCCAAGTGGCTGGCAAATGTTATGCATACAAAAAGGTCTACCAGGAAACAAAGGAGACCTGTGATGGAACTGTTGGCAAGAGGCATATACAACAACCTGGTCTCTAATTTCTGGATCACTTAAATGAAAAAAAAGGATAGTTTGAACATTGACCTCATCTGGTTCCCTGGGATGAGATAATCTAACATGAAAACAAAAGAGAACCATGGCAGAAGTGTTGGCAAGCAGTGCACATGCCCTACTTACTCAAAACAAATACCATGAAATGGGTTGGGTTAAACAATGGGAATTCATTCACTCATGGTTTTCAGGCCAGGAAAACCAAGGCATCATCAAGGAGATATTTTCTTTCTGAAGACCAGTTGTTGGTGATCCTTGGCTCCTCTGTCACATGGCAAGGCACATGGCATCAGTTGTTCTCTCTCTTCTCTTTTGGATTCCATTGATTTCAGCTTCTTGCTTCTGTGGCTTTCTCTCTCTATGTCTGAATTTCATTATCTTATAAAGGACTGCAGTTATAGAATCAAGACCTATCCTGATTGTAGTGGGGCACACCTTAACTTAAGTAACCTCATCAAAAGTTCCTACTACAAGTTTTACACACACAATAATGGATTAGATGTAAGAAAACATTTTTCTTGGGTACATACAGCTTCAAACTACCACAGTCTCTAACTGGTGGAACATCTAAATGAAAAAATGGGTGCTTTAAAATGCTGACCCCATCAGGCTCCCTGGGACAATATATCCTAACATGGATGTTAGTGGAGGCAAAAAAAAAAAAAAAAAAAAAAACCCTCACAGGAAAGAAGGAAAACTAAACTTCTGTGAAGCAGGATGGGACCCAGGACCAAAAAATTTAATGAAAAGTGGGCAGTGAGTGAGAGAGAGCAGTTGAGTCAATCACAGGAGATGGGAGAAAAATCTGCACAAATACAAACAGAACAGCTAATGACACCCAGGTAAGGAACAGAGGAAAGGAGGTCTTCTTCTGGATGTAAAATAGCACATAAAAGGGAAATCTTAGAAATTACATTGTATGCCCATCACAAGAAAAAAGTGCAGGACAACTGAGAAAATCTGAACAATTAAATAGAGACTGCTCTAAATGTTCAGCATAAGCTGGATCATGCATTGAAGGATAGCCTTAGTGCACAGCCAATCATCAATAAAACCCTAGACAAGAGGAAGAAACTGACCTTCACAATTAGCACATCAAAATAATCAGATGCTCAGCCATCAGCAAATACTTACAAACCATATTAAGAAACAGGAAAATATGGCTTTGTCAAGGGAAATAAAATTAAAACTTCAGAGGAGACACAGACATTGGAACAAAGACAAACAAATATTATAAACCTATTCAAGGAGTTGAAAAAATATAGATAGAAATAAACTAAATATAGATATAGAGCTCAAAGATATTAAGATAATGTGTGTGAGAGTCAAATAGGCAGAAGAAAGAATCAGTGAACTAGAAGACAGAACAATCAAAAACATTCAGTGGAAGAACATATAGAAGAAGAATAGAAAAAAAAAAAAATAGCAGTGTCTAAGTGACCAGGGGGGCATCTTGAAGTGTACCAATATATGCATCATGGAATTCCCAGAAGGAGAAAAGAAGGGAAAGGGAGCAGAAAGAATATTTGAGGAAATAATGGCTGAAAATTTCCCAACTCTTACAAAAGACATAAATCTTCATGACCAGGAAATGCAATGAACTCCAAACAGAATAATCCTGACAGAACTACCCCAAGACAGAATTTCAAAAGACAAAGAAAATGAGAATTCTGAAAGCAGGAAGAGAGAAGCAATTCATCACATAAAGTGTATCTTCAATAAGACTAATTGCTAAGTTCTCATCAGAAACCGTATGGATAAAAATGAAGTGGTATGATATATTTAATGTACTGAAGGAGAAAAACTTCCAGCCAGAAAACTATCCTCAAAGATGAAGGAGAGTTTAAGACATTCAAGATAAACAAAAACAGAGAAGTCATCACAAAAGACCTCCCTAAGGAATTATTAAAGGAAGTTCTTCAGGTTGATAAGAAATGGCAGAAGAGAGTGGCTTGGAGCAATATGAAGATGGGAAGATCTTCAGTAAAGGTAAATAAATGGATGATTCTAAACCCCAAGAGTACAGTATCCTCAATATATAACTTTATTACATAATTCCCATAAGAGTTAGAATATAATTGAAAAAGAAATAATCATAATTCAGGTAATGCACATGCAAAAAATAAAGAGGTGTGGGACAAAAACAACATAAAGAAGGGAAACAGGGATATGGGAGCAGAGAATGTGTATGCTGTTAAAACTAAGTTGGTGTCTTTTCAAACCAATTGGTTATAGATGCATGTTGTGTGAAATAAACTCCAGAGTAACCACAAAGAAAGTACTTTAAAAATAAACAGAAACCTAAATGAGAAAGGGATCAATCAGTTGAATCACAGAAGATCAACTATATACAAAAGGAGACTCCAATAAAGGAAAAGAGAGACCAAAAATTGATGTAAGACCTATAATAATCAAAGGACATAATGGCTGAAGTAAGCCTGGATTTTATATAATAGCAATGAATGTTAATAGATTAAACTATCCAATCAAAAGACACTGATTGGAAGAATGGGGAAAAAAAAAAGCAAAATCCAACTTATGTTGTTTACAAAGGTCTCACCTTAGACTCAAAGACAAAAATAGGTTGAGAGTGAAAGGATGGATAACAATAATTCATGTAAATAGTAACCAGAAGAGAGCTTGATTAGCTATACTAATATCAGACAAAATAGACTTTAAGTCAAAAGTGGTTACAGAAGACAAATAAGGATACTGTATATTAATAAAGGCATCATTCTAAGAAGAAATAATGATCATAAATATTTATGCACCTAACTACAGTGTCCCAAAATACATAAGGCAAACACTGCCAAAACTGGAGGCAGAAATAGACACCTTTACAATAACTGGAGACTTCAATATATCACTGATATCAATATATCATCAGGAGCATCTAGAGAGAAGATCAATAAGTAAACAAAGAACTTGAATAATATAATAAAGGAACTAGACCTAATAGATATGTACTGAAAACTACACCCCAAAACAGCAGGATACACATTCTTCTTAAATGTGCATGGATCATTCTCCAGGATAGAGCACGTGTTTGGTCACAAAACTTGTCTCAATAACCAAACTTATAAAGTCAGAAACTAGAATACAGGTCATCCAAGGTACAGAGGGCTAGGGAAGAAGTTGTCAAAGCTTAATTGGTGCAGAATGTCTTTTGAGGATGATGGAAAATTTGTGGTAATGGATGACAGTGATGGTTGGTGAACATTGTCGATATAATTAATATTACTGAATTATATATCTGAATGTAGTTAAAGGGGACATTTTGGGTTTTATATATCTTACTAAAATAAAAATGTTTCAAAAATTAAAAAAAAATGACACGAAATATCTACTCCATTTCTTTTTTAGGACTTCTGTATGTGGACATATAATATCTGTTGTTCCTACAGACTGTGACCTCAAGGGGAGCCAAATACTATGAGGATCACAGAGAAAAGAGATGGTACAGGCTTTGGTCTTTGATGTTAACACTAAGTCACTAAATTAACCAATTCTGGAAGTTCCTTATCTCAAAACCTTACTGAAAGTGAGAAAATAAATGTTTCTTACTGGAAAAGCCACTTGGGTTGAATTATATGTTTTAGGCAAAATCATCCCAACTGACCCTGGCTAAGAAAACAAAGGAAGGAAATACAGGATACAGCAACACTCACAGAATCAAGAGAAACAAATACTAGATCATGGAGACAAGCCAGGGTAAACTACAGTAGCCAAAACAGAAGGAAGGACTAAACTATTTCATAATGATGCTACCAATGAAAAGGAATACATTTACTTTCTACTTGTCGTTTTGCTGAAGACATAACTTCCAGAAGGGGATCATTTGATTATATTGGTCTATGTGTCTACACTTTATGAGACTAAAGATCATCTGATTAACAGTCCCACAAGATTGCATCAAATAGAACAGAGACATTTTCTAGAATATAAAATGAATATAATATTTTTAAAATGACAGAAAGTATAATACACAACAGAAATTAAAAGTCCATGACACGGACGCTGGCCTGCCGGCCCTGGGGAAGGATGCTGCCGTTGTCACTGCGGCCAGGACTGGAAAGTGGAGGTGGCGGTGGACTGGGGAGCAGAGGATCGCCCCTTGCAGTGTAGCCACAGCGACTGCACCAGGGTCCCAGGCGCGGTAGCAGGGCGTGAATGCTTTGGGGTGCAGCCAGGACTACACGGGCTGGAGATCCAAGGAACCTGGGCCACGGCATCGCGATTCTTTCAGAGATCTGTTCAATATTTTGAGCACTTATGAATAGCTATGTATCTTCAAAGCCATCCACAATGAAGCTAAACCAGACCATCAATCCCACTCTTCTATATTTCATGCATTTTACAATATCACTTTATACTATTTAAACATACATTCCATTTTATTTTTTGTCCAAATCAAGCAAGAAAAATCAAGCCAAATTAAAGCAAAGCCTGTAAACTCAAAACCTGAGTCTGCATACAGATCTGTTCACAGTTTGTATGGTTTGGCTTCAATATCATATCCTGGATATGTTACACTAGATAAATATTTTATGTATGCAAAAAACAAATTTCAGGACAGAAGTCTTTTGGGAATACATGGAATTTTAAATGAGGAAGATAAAGTACAACCAAATGGAAAAAAAATTTGTAAAGGTTATTCTTGGACTGTATAATTGGATCTCCTATAAAGATGTCTTCTTTCAAGTCTTTAATTTTGAAAATGGCTTACAGATGTTGGGTCAAAAACCAAAAACCAACATGACCATCTTCTGTGAGACCAGGTCTGAGAGGATGGTTGCTGCACAAGCATGTCTTATGTATAATTTTCAGCTTGTTACATTATATGCTACTCTAGGCGGTCCAGCGATTGTTCATGGATTAAATGAAACAGAGGTCACCAACATCATTACCAATAAAGAACTCTGGCAAACAAAATTGAAGGATATTGTTACTTCAGTTCCATGCCTGCGGCACATTGTCACTGTGGACGGCAAACCGCCAACCTGGTCCGAGTTCCTCAAGGGCAGCATTGTGCACAGCATGGCTGCAGTGCAGGACCTGGGAGCAAAGGCCAACCTTGAAAACAAACCTCATAGCAAACCAGCACTCTCAGATATTGCAGTGACCATATACATCAGTGGGTCCACAGGGCTTCCGAAGGGAGTCATGATCTCACATAGTAACATCATTGCTGGTATAACAGGGATGGCAGAAAGGATTCCAAGACTGGGAGAGGAAGAGATATCTATTGGATATTTGCCTCTAGCCCATGTTCTAGAATTAAGTCCTGAGATTGATTGTCTTTCTCATGGATCCGCATTGGCTACTCTTCACCACAGATATTAGCACATCAGTCTTCAAAAATTAAAAAAAAAAAGGAAGCAAAAAGGATACATCTATGTTGAAACTAACACTGATGGCAGCTGTTCTGGAAATCATGGGTCAGATCTACAAAAATATCATGAATAACGTGAATGAAATGAGTAGTTTTAAGCGCAATCTATTTATTCTGGCCTATAATTACAAAATGGAGCAGACTTCAAAAGGGTATAGTACTCCACTGTGTGACAGCTTTATATTCTGGAAAGTAGGAAGCTTGCTGGGTGGAAACATTCAACTTCTGTTGTATGGAGGTTCTCCACTTTCTGCAACCACATAGCGATCCATGGATATCTATTTTTGCTGTCCAGTCAGTCAGGAATATGGACTCATTGAATCTGCTGGGGCTGCAAGTGTGGGACTACAATACTAGCAGAGTAGGAGCACATTAGTTTGCTGTGAAATAAAATTAAAGAACTGGGAGGAAGGTGGATACTTAAATACTGATAAACCACAACCCAGGGGTGAAATTCTTATAGGTGGTCAGAATGCAGCAATGAGATACTGCAAAAATGAAACAAAAAACAGAAGCTGATTTCTTTGAAGATGAAAATGCACAGAGGTGGCTCTACAAGAGATACTGGAGAATTTGACCCTGATGGCTGTTTAAAGATTATTGATCATAAAATAGACCTTGTAAAACTTCAATCAGGAGAATATGTTTCTCTTGGGAAAGTAGAGGCAGCTTTGAAGAATCACCCACAAATAGATAACATTTGTGCATATGCAAACAGTTATCATTCTTATGTCACTGGATTTGTTGTGCCAAATCAAAAGAAACTAACAGAACTAGCTCAAAAGACAGCACTTAAAGGATCTTGGGAAGAGCTGTGTAACAGTTGTGAAATTGAAAACAAGGTACTTAAAGTGCTTTCTGAAGCTGCTCTTTGAGCAAGTTTGGAAAAGTTTGAAATTCCAGTAACAATTTGTTTAAGCCCTGAACCATGGACCCCTGAAACTGGTCTGGTGACAGATGCCTTCAAGCTAAAATGCAAGGAACTTAAAATACATTACCAGGGGGACATTTGAGCAAATGAATGGGAGAAAGTAATTATAATTTCATCATCAGTTTGCTACAGTAAGCTCAGATCAAATAGGAAAATACTTGAAATACATGTCTCAAACTGTGAGACAAATTCCATTCCCATAAGAAACCTAAACTGTTATTTCTCACATCATCACTATTTTTAACTGACAGGATTAGTAAAATATTAAGTCAACAAACTTGTGTCTGTCTCTTCTTTCTTTTTCTCCTCCTCCAATTTACTTCATCACCTATGACTGTACTTGTCAGTGTGAGGATTTTCCTGAACACATTGGGAAAGCAGTGATTTTAAAACCTCAAATTTTTAAATATGATTTATATGTACTATATAATGTTCAGTTTGTAACTTTTTAAAGTTTGGATATATAGGGGGATAAATAAATATTTTTATGTTACAGTATTTAAAAATACAAGGGTATTGCTGTGAAATTACATAAATTTCAAATGCTTATGAATCAAATCATTGTTGAGCAAAAGATTTATTGTCTTTTATGCATCTGAGAGAAATGAATATACCCAGACTTATGTTTTAAGAAATTGAGACCTTGTGAATATGTGCCTGACAGTGTCATCTCTTTGTATTTATTTTTGTTAGAAAAAATAAAATTTGGTTTGTGCTTCATGTAAACAAACAGCAGTGGAGAGTCATGGTTTAATAGGAAATAAGATAACACAACAAGAGGAACATCAATTGATAATAGTTTCTAGGAGCTTGACATCAAAATGTGCAATATTCATTTTAGTTGTTGAAACGAGGAAAGTATCCAAATTTAAATGGAAGCAATTCTTGAAAGGGTAGAATTTAAAAAACAAAGGATAGAAAGTTATTATTTTATTGACCATAAGTACATTGAGTTGTTTATATTTATGAACATATAAATAATGGAAAATTGTTCTACACTAAATTGTCCTATTCCAAGTTACTTCTAGATGGTTTAATCGCAAATCTTACTTCAAAATTAGGCTCTTTTCTTTCTGTTTTTGGCAGTTTTCACTGGTCTGTGTGTGTATGTGTTAGTGACAGTAGTTTATTAAAAAGATACCTTAATCTTTCTACATAAAATGAAATAATTTAGAATGCTTCTGATAACAACATTCTCACTAGGATGCATGCAAATTTAACTTTATAATGAAGTGAGTTAAGATTTAATTTGCTGGGTTTTTTATCAATATGGTTATTTGTGATTCTAGAAATATTCTCATGATATATAGCAAGTCTTTTCGCATGTATTGCTTGCCTGTTGTTATTTTAGGATCATAAAAGGTATATCATAACAGTTAAGATATGTTAACATCAGGACTTAAAAAATATTAGGCAACACATTTTTCTGTGTCAAACTAGTTATCTTATTGATTCCCAGTTACTTTTAGGCATCAAAATACAAGAAACAGAAAAGGTATGAATTCAGATCTTGTGTAAAATATGGAGTATAGAGAAGGTCCAGGATATGGGATTTTTTGATCATGTCACAAACACATTATATCTGGAAGCATTGCAATGCAGAGTTTTTGTTTTGTTTTATTTTGTTTTCCTTTTGACTTTTCTTGTATTCTTGTATATCATGTTTTCAATGCTTTCTCTTTGTGATGGTTTAATTTTTAATAAAGTTTAGAAAAACTGCCAAGAAAAGTGAAAATATTAAAGAAATAAGTTGGAACTCTGTGCTTTCTAAAGCTGCTATTTTAGCGAGTCTGGAAAAGATGTAATCTAGAAGAATTAAAATCAGAGTTTGTGGAAAGAATTTTGTTTTGATGCTTTGTCTTTAGAATAAATTGTTTGCTTTCAAATAATTTTTTAAAAAGTTGTATTTAGAAAAAAACAGCTTTTAATGCTTAAAAAAGATGTTAAAAACAGCTTTTAATGCTTAAAAAAGATATTGTGTGACTCAAAATAGTGTCTACATCCATGGGTATGTAGTTGATCACTGATTCAGAATAAAAGATCTTTGTTTCTTTTCAGAAACATATACTGAGGTTTAATCTGCATCTAGTCCCATTTGATTTCTCACATGATTGAAGTTTATAATTCCTTTCCGTCCTAAAATGTCAGAGGTCAAGATGCCAAATGCCACATCTGAATAGGAAGTTAACGAATAGAATCCTCTTTTCATGGAAATCATTCTCCTCCCCAAACAATTTTAAGTGACTTGGAAAATAATATCCTTTAATATTACCCTTTCTAAGACGGAAAATACTGGTGGACCAAATAAAAAAACACAACTATAATTTTATTATAAGAAGTACTGATTTAACCAGGAGATAGTTGAGGAGGAAAGCTTTCAGGAGATCCCAGAAAACCATTGTTTTCTGGAAAATAGCTTTAAGAAGTCTTAAACACTTTTTGGTATAGTAAGTTTAATTGTTTATAGCATATAGACTGGTGGCCCCCTCGACTCCCCTTCCCTGACCTCTGGTATATTTTAGTGTAAACTTCATTAAGACAGAACAAAACTGTGTAGTGTTTACATCTTAATAGCTACTTTCTTTTTAAGTAGTGGAATTGCTATCCATGATGTTCTCTAAAATCTGTCAATTTTTTTCAGAAACGTTTAAAAATAATTTAACCTGGAATAACTTTTTGGTTGCTGCTAAAATACACAAGCTTCTATAGTTTTTAAGCAGTCCTTATGATACAATCTTTTTTTAAAAAAGAAATTTCTGATCTCCTTCTTTGTAAAAAAAAATTCCGTACATGTTTAAGGAGGATCCACTTTTAAACAGTATATGGATTGTACCACTTTGAAAAGTTTCAATACTTAAATTGGCCAGTTACTGTGAATTCATTTCAAGGGTATTCTTGGTTGATTTTTTTCCATGAAGAAATGTGCTTTGTAAACCAGCTATATAGTTTCATGGTATGGACTATTAGTAACTTGATACCAAGTTTGAAGAATAACGATATATGGAAATAAAATAAAATAGAAAATGTCCATGATATGATCTTCCAAGGTGTGAAAAACTGTGCTCAGCATCAGAATTGTACTTGCTATTTACCAGTTCTAGTCCTTATCTGCATGGAGCTTCTAGTCAGGGAAGACAGACAATAACTTATAATAAATTCTATAGACAGAAGAAGAGAATACAGATTTAGAGAATAATGGTGGTTTTGAAACGATGCTATTTAAAAGAACACTAGTCATTGTGACGAGGTAATATTTAACTGTCAACTTAAAGGATAAAGTGAGTCAGCAGTGTGAGGCTTATGAAGAAATTGTCAGGATAAAGAAAGAATACATGTGGAGACTCTGATCCAGGGAAGTTATGGATGTGTTTTAGAAAGTGTCAAGGTGCTACAGAACTTACAATGTGGGGTTCAGGGGAGAGTGGCACCACATGCTTTTGGAAATATACTAAGGGGCCAGCTCAAACACAGCTCTTAGGGCAAAGAGACATGGATGATTTTTATTTTAAATGCAATGGGGAAAGTTTAAAGGGTTTTGTTCAGCAGAGTGGCATTACAAGTCTGAAAGTTTTCTAAGGTTATCTGTGCATGGCATGTGAAGGACAGATTCAAGTGGCTGGGAGTGGGATAAATAAGATACATAAAGACACTATTTGATGGACCAACTAGAGGAATGCACTACCAATTTGGGAAATATGAAGGTATGAGAGAAGATCTATTTGGGGGCTAGATCAAGTTTCATTTTTCAGTGCTAAGTTTGAGATGGCTGAATGATGAGATACTAACTTGACAATGTTTATGCTTCTAAGTGTTAAAACAAAATTGGGGGATTTGAGAGATAGATACGCAATTTGTCTATCTACACAGCATGTAAAGGCATAGGAATGAATTAATCACTATAGGAAGAAAAGAAAGGGTGAAATGACTCAGGAGAAATGCTAACGTTCAGACTTAAGATATAGAAGGAAATTTCAACATGGGAAAATTTTCTTCCAGAATGTTCAGAAGAAAATAATGGAAGTGTGAGTAAAGAGAGTAAAGAGAGGATAATAATAAGTGAGTAAGAGAGGATAATAATGGAAATAATGGAAATGAGAGTAAAGAGAGGATAATAATCCAAGAAAGGGGTGGTGGATCACTCTCTCTTGTTCCTGACACTCAGTTGAGCTTTTCTCCTTTGTCCTACTAGATGACATTCCTCCTAAAGAGGAACAGGAATCAGAAAGGCAGACTTTTGGCCCTCTTCTTGGGTTCTAACTGGTATGGTGTTGGGGACTGAATATCTCCCATAAAAGATATGTTCAAGTTCTAACCTGTGGCCCTGTGTGGATGAAGTCATTTTTAAATAAATTTTTTAAAGATGTTATTATCAGTTAAGATGTGGACTTATTTGTTAATAGGATCTTGGAAAAGCCTATTTAGATGAGGCTAAATTGACTCAGAGTGAGTCTTATCCCATGTGGCCGAAGTTTATACAAGCAGAGGTTTGAGAGTTATCCATGGAGCAATGGGTTGTCCTTAAGCTCAAGCAGTGACCCCACACTTTCCAATACCTGAGACAGTGACAACACTCTGAGTATGGGGTGATGTCTGCACTCTTCCTGAGCCCCAGAATAGTAGATCCATCCTGTGCCAGTTTGAATGTACTATGTCCCCCCAAACACCATTATCTTTGATGTAATCTTGTGTGGGCAGATGTTATCAGTGTTGATTAGATTGTAATTCTTTGATTGTTTCTTTGGAATGTGCCCCACTCAGCTGTGGGTGATGACTCTGATTGCATAATTTCCATGGAGGTGTTGCTCCGCCCATTCGGGGTGGGTCTAAGTTGAGTTACTGGAGCCATATAAATGAGCTGACACACAGAGGGAACTCAGTGCAGCTGTGAGTGACATTTTGAAGAGGAGCTACAGCCAAGAGGGACACTTTGAAGAAAGCACAGGAACTGCAGATGAGAGACAGTTTGAAGATGGCCATTGGAAGCAGACTCTTGCTCTGGAGAAGCTAAGAGAGGACAAATACCCCAAGTGCCACTAAGAGTGACATTTTTGAGGAACTGCAGCCTAGAGAGGAATGTCTTGGGAGAAAGCCATTTTGAAACCAGAACTTTGGAGCAGACTCCAGCCACGTGCCTCCCCAGCTAATAGGTTTTCCAGACATCATTGGCCATCCTCCAGTGAAGGTACCCAATTGCTGATGTGTTACCTTGGAACAATTTATGACCTTAAGGCTATAACGGTGTAACCAAATAAACCCCCTTTTATAAAAGCCAATCCATCTCTGGTGTTTAGCATTCTGGCAGCATTAGCAAACTAGAACACATCCCCTCCAAACAACAGACAGTCCTTTGCAAACAACAGGGCAGAAACCCAGCCCTATACAAAGGCTAAGAAAACCCTCTCCCTTGGCCTGAAGAAATCCTTTCTTCCAGATCACTGTTTCCACAATTCTGCTACTGAAGTCATTTTCCTTCATTTCATCCCATCTCTGTCCTTTTCAGTCCAGACTAGCAGTGCTTCAGCTCATACAAAATTGTGAAAAAAAATAAAAAAAAACCTCACTAGATTTGTGGGCAATTCAAAAGTGTCTAATCCATCAGACAAAACAATCTTTCACAGATCCTTCCTTGATAACTGCATCTCAACCTTGACTTTCTCTGAGATGGTTGACTGGATCCAGAGTCATATGCCTATTTTCCTTAGCAAAGCTACACTCTCTCTAGTAAGTGCTGTTCAGCCATGCCTTTGCATAGAGCCCTGTTCTCTGATGATTCACCTTCCATGAGCTCAGGTAGGGCCCACTAGAGATGCTTCTGGCTCTGGTCTCAGAGCACACTTTCTGGCTACACTGAGAAATTTTCACATCATCAATTTTTCAGTTTAGTCCTCAATTTATCTCTTTCCTTCAGCATTTTACTCTAAGCTGCAAGGAGAATCCAGGTTGCATCTTTCATATTTTGCTTGAAAATCTCCTCAGCTAAATATTCAAGTTTATCTCTTACAAGTTCTGTATTCCACTTTACATTAAAACACAATTTTGCAAAGTTCTCTGCCACTTTATAATAAGTATTGTCTCTCCCCCAGTTTCCAATAACATATTCATCATTTCCTTCTAAGGCCTCATTGGAAGCATCTTTAATATTCACATTTCCAGCAACATTCTCTTCATGATTATATATATATATATATATATATATATATATATATATATAAAACAGCAACCTAGACTTTTGACTAATCTGTGGAGTTTACCCTGCTGGGTTTTGGACTTGCTTGGGATGTGTGACCTCTCTTTTCCTTCAAGTTTCTCCCTTCTGGGATGGAAATGTCTATCCCATGCTTGTCCTGCCACTGTATTTGGAAGCAGTTAACTTGTTTTTTAACTTTCACAGGTACATATATGGAGAGGAATTTTTCCCAAGATGAACTACACCCAAGACTAATTTTGATGAGATTTGGATTCAGAATTTTTACTGAAATGCTTTAAGACTTTGGGGATATTTGGATGGGGTATTTTGCAGGTAGGAAGAATGTCTTTTTGCTTTCCAGAAGGCAGACTGTTAGGGATTGAATCATGTCCCCCATAAAACACATATTGAAGTCCTAAACCCTGGTCTTGTGGTGTAAACCTATTTGTACATAGGACCTTTGCAGATGCTATTAGTTAAACTATGTACTCATTTGTGACAGAAAATTCAAAGACCCTATTTAGATGAGGCCAAATTTAATCAGGGTGGGCCTTAATCCATATGGCTGAAGTCCTTATAAGCAAAGGAAATTGGATGGGATGTAGAAACCAGAGGTCAGCAGAAACTAGAAGAGCAAACATTAGGAGAGATTGCCATGTGAAGGAGGCAATCTCTTCTTTTCTTTAATATGCCAGAATATTACAGACTCCAGAAGAAACACATCGGCCAATACCTTGATGTTGGACTCCAGTCTCCCATTTCGAGAAAATAATTTCTTCTTGTTGGTCCTAGAAAACCTGGGCAACTAAGACATATGGGAACCTTTAATCTGCTATAGTGGTACTTCTAGTACTATTCTATTACTTAACTTCCCTATTTTTATGAAAACCTACAGCAGAGTTTTTAGGTCAATTACTATGCTATAATAACTCCATCCAAAAGAGTCAACCTAATCCAATATTCTAGCACAACATTCAGTAAGTACCCACTGAAATTAAATACCAGCTATGCATTTAGCACTGAACTAACATGCCAGTATTGTGCTAATAGAAAGGATATGGTGGTGGGAGTGACCCAAAGTAAATTAAGTTAAATTGATATCAGGGATAGTCTAATTTTAATGATAATGTTAACACACACTTACCCAGCACTCCCATAAGCACCCTTCACTTCATTATTCAAGCATATATGTGTGTGTGTGTGTGTGTGTGTGTGTGTGTGTGTGTGTATATATATATATATATATATTTTTTTTTTTTTCCCATCCTGGATTTGTAAGCATCTCTGCCCATTTCTCAACTCTCTCTTCTTCTCTTCTTTATCCCTATGTAACTATTTAAATTCCATTATAGTGTGGCATGAACGTTAACAAAACTAGATTTCCACTGCCAGAGTTTTTGTTGTTGTTGTTGTTATTCAGATTTAAATTCTTATATTTATATTTGGGGAATAGACCTCATTCTTAATGTGATTTGTAAAGAATATACCTAGTTTGCCTTAGTAATCATATGTCCTTGAAAACAATCTTAACTACTACATACATTTAAAAAACAAAGCAAAATAATAAAACTATATTTAACATTCTTTTAGAAATAAGAATAATAGTTATGTTATGATGTACAAGTTGCACAACAAAAATGTACAGTGAAAACTTCTCATCTCATATTTAACTCCCATGTGCTTCTGTTTCAAAGACTGCAAAATGATTCCCTTTCTGCCATTTAATTTTAAGTGTGTTGAATCTCTCAGTTTGTCCCATCACAATGGCAAATTAACAATTCTGAAAGGAATAAGTTAGAACATAAAACCATGAATAGTCATTTTCTAAAAGAAAGTAATATGGCTTGTTCTACAAAGCATCGCATCAAAATACTTGTTTTAGACCAGTACATTTTGTATAGTAAAGTGATAGTTCTCCTCTATAGACATTTTTTCTTACATTTTTTAGGAATGACTTTGATTTTATTATATTGGTGAGTGAGTATTCTATCCCTGCATTCTTAATGAAGAGAATTTCAATTAATATATGTATGGTGGAATTTATTAACAATTATACAATAGATGCCTCCCAGGGATTATTAAAAATAATAGCCTTATTCTGTAAATAAATTTATTTCTTGTCTTAGAAATTTAAAACCCTCATATCTTTTCAGCTCCAATCTTGGGTCATCACAGTTAAGTAGACAGAAAAGACAGCAGAACAAGAAATGAAACTTCAACTCTGGTGCTAACTAGTTGTGACATTGAAGTCCAGTCACTTAAAATTGAGGAGCTTCAATTTCATGTTGGGAAAATAAAATGATTTGGGTTCAATGATTTTTAGTCTCCTTCAAGCACTTTCATTTTCTCATATTGCTTTTTAAATCATTAATAATTTTCCTATAAAGCATACGATTACAAAAAATGTGTAGAATTATTTTTATATATAAATATGTGAATATATTATATCCTTGTATAAACATATATCAATATAAATATATGAGTTCGTGAACTCAGCTTGTTTGAAAGTTCACTTCTGAATAGCATTAAAAACAATGATTCTACTAAAGGTTCAAGACTCCTTGGCAGTTTATTTTTTCTATATTACATCCTACTAAGTGAATGTAGTCAGAGTACTCTGTTCAAAAGTTATTTGGCTAAAATAATTGCTTTTTTGTCTGTTAATTCCATTATCAATTTGAAAGCTAGTTAATCACTACCTGTTTTTGTAATAGATCTAAAACTTTTCTCTTCTGTTGCTAGGTTTAAGTAAAGTGTCACTCATTAATTGATGGCATTTGGGTCAGGTTGTTTGGTGGATTTCCATTCTTTCCATGCTTTTTATTTTCCATTACATGCTTCCTTCCTTCCCTTCAGTTCCACTTCTATAAAGGATAACTTCTGCTTCCATTTAGACTTCTGTTTGCTGAGACACTAAACTCTGCCAATATGCTGCCTTTTGTCCATTTTCAAGCTGATTTCTTTCAGTCAACAAGACAGTGAATAGATTCACTGGGTTTAAACCTGTCTCAGTGTTTCCCAATCATGGTGGGATGCTCTACATCTGGAGAGATTTTTTCTGCATCCTGCCATCATTATGCCCTCACTGCACGTAATTCTGTTTTTCTTTATTCATTAAACATGTTTTCTGCCAAGCATCTTTCTAGGCATTAGGAATGCAGAAGTGAATGAAAGAAATGGAAATGTCTTCCCTTAGGGAGGTTATATTGCAGTGTGAAAATATATATATATGGGTAAATGCACAGAAAAATTCTGTAATAGCATTTTCCCTAAAGAAATAAATGGTCAAGGATTTTTTAATTATATTATTTGAATGCTTCTAAAAGAATAGATTCTCATATTACCTATAAATGAAAAGAGGAGAAACAAGGTAAAATAAAATTTGCAAAATGTATTTTAGAATACTAAAAATAGCATTTTGATGATAATTCATTATTCTATATTCTAAGGCATAGTTCTCATGCAGAAATGGATGTGAAAGTGTTTTTTTTCGAATTTCATACATTGACTATGTTCTTAGAAACTGTAAACTCACTCTATTATTTATATTCCCATTTTAGATATTGTAATAGTGATTTTATAATGATGATCATACATAGCTTCTGTAAATGGAAATATTTTTAAAAGTTAAAAATATATGATTTTGGAGACTATTAATTACCTTTCAATATTCTTTTAGTACCATTGTTAATCTCATTTAACAAGGGAAGGGGTATAAGAAATAAATATTTAAGAAATTTTCCCAAAGCCACATAGGATTATTCCTATGATGATGTGTTTCAATTGAATAAATAAAATTGTGTAATGGAATTTGAATGCATGTAGGAATTTGTTCAGAATCATCTAGTAGTATATGTGCTTGGAGTAAGTGACATTGTTTACTCATCTAGTGGATGTAACACATTCCAAAAATGGCACCTAAGCCCTTGCTCATTCATCTGTCCACATGCAGGAAAGAATGATCTAATCCTTATAATATCTTTTTCACAAATACTCTTTGCTCTTGCCACATTCTATTCACATGCCCTTTTGTTTCCATGACCCATATAACCTGCCTTCATTTTAACTCCCATTCTTGTTTCTTGCCATGCGCTCTAATCAGATAACAATGTTTAAGTCCCTTAGATCCTATCTTAGAAGTTGAGTACTCTCCCTAACTACTACCTCTACCATTTCTTTCACAAATCCTATGTTTTCTTCAAATTTATCCTCGAGCTCTGCTTCCTCGGTGACACGTCCTATTTATCCCTCTAAAATGTGTTTTCTGAAATATAAGACAATGTTTTAAACAATTTTATTTGTTGTTTTTATCCCTGGTGCTTTGTACTTCATGGTTTCATATAAATGAGAGGTGAAGAAAATACATTTGAACTCTGCTATTGATTTTGCAGTTCTAAAAATCAGATTACCCCTGAGCTTTCTAATGAGTGGAGCACTAGGAACTGCAAAATGAGAATTAGACATCATATCTTTCAGGGTATGTGTGGTCAGAGAGCTTTTCTGACTTAGAATAAATGTGTTTTACCATAACTATATTTCAATAAGTGGACTCAGCCTACCCCAAACATCATTTTGCATTAGAATATTATGCTAATCATTTCATAAAAGAAGAGTTCTGTTCACCATTTCATAAAACAAGTCAATAAAAATCAATGTACAAAGTAGTCTTTATTATAATAAGTAAAGCTATAAACCAAAGGGTTTACATGCTTCAGTTTTTTCTAAGATGATACTTGCATGTACTATCATTGGCAATACTTTCTGTTAGCATCAAAAGAGTAATTTATTTTTAATCTATCATAAAGACAGAATAAAATACAAGCAGCTGCAGTCCATTAAAAATTAGCCATTTAGGTAATGAAATTCTTTCTCGACAAAGGATCTGACCCTATCTGTCATAAAGATTCATCGTGGCATTTTTCATTTTTATTTCCCTTGGATAAATATCAGATAATTACAAAATATATTTTTCTATCATCAAAAAAGTCACCGAGTTTTTTATTGCCCTGAATTGTTATCAAGATGTCATTTTGGGACACCATCTCATCACATTGCCTGATGTTACTGAATAAGTTAACAGTGTGATATCTGTAACTGAAGAAACTCAGGCTCCCTGCTGAATGATATATCGCTGTGTTTATTTTAGAAAGCTTACATGAGTTCTCATGCATTATCAATGAACTGGTTATTTCATATCACTTATTTTTTTTTTATAAAAATGTGCTACTTTTCATTTGATTGTGTTAAATTCTGATATAGATTTTATTGCCCAAAATTTTAAAATAGTTTAATTATTAAAAATCCTAAACATATTTAGGACAAAAATGGAATGAATGGAGAAACATCTTTCACATATGCTATAATATACTGATCCTATCACTCAATTTTCATTAAGGCAGTCAATATAAATTAATGATGTCTGAATTCAGGTGAATCTTCTTCATGCAAGCCCCAGGATATATCTCCCTAATTATGCACTGATTCAATTATGCTTGCATGGAAATGGCTATGAATACATTTTCTTCTCCCCTCAAACCAGAGGAAAATTATGTGTGTTTTATAATCACTTCCCCCATATCAGAAGAAAAGTAAGGAAATCACTTCCTGGAAGTGTTGGGGACAGCTTTAAACCAAAAACTGTATGACACCAAAGTGAATGCTCCTTTCAACCTTACTTACTCCACAGCCAATATCATTTCCTATTTCCAATGTTTCAATAGTACTGTTAATTGGAGTCATGGAAAATGTAAGATCACATGAGAATCAGAATGGAAGAAAGGAGTATTTAATTTACTTAAACTGTTAAATATTTCATAATCTTTCTCTTCATGTTAGAAGATAAATTTTAAATGTTATTAATAGTAGTTAACCCTGACTGAATACATAGCAGCCTGTAAATGGAAATGTACAAAGACAGTATTAAAATAATTTATCAATGGGGACTGTTAAAAATATAAGGATGAAATGCCTCTTTATAAGTACAAGGAATAAACAGGGAGAATAAAATAATCTGATTGAAACACAAAGAATCATTATGAAACAAATGCATATTCATAAAGCAAATATCAGGTTTTGAATCATTCAATTTGACCCTATTTAATCTTAACTTACTTTTCCACATTATAAGGGAATAATCATATATTTATGTTTGTGTAACACTCGCTTGTGGAAACAGAGGTGAATGAGCTTCTCAGACAGAGCAGCCATATTGTGAGCCTTTCCAATATCCAGGGGTTCAGATCACAGGTCAATCTTAACTGGTCTTTTGTTCACAATAAGCCCACAGGCATCATCTCTTTTTTTTATGCAAATATATGACAAGAAAAACCAGCTACTAGCCCAGGATCAAAAAAAAAAAATTGTTTGTAATTTCTGCAAGTTATCCCTCACTAAGTATGCAAGACTGTTCCATCAAGGGGAGAAGAAAACTTTTCCTGGGGAGTGAAGGAGCTGATGTTCCTTTCTAAAGTATGCTCTTTGAAATTTATAGGTGGGAGTAATATTTGAATACTCTGAGGTAGTTTGGCCTTGGTGGCAGAAAAGATGAATTAACACCTCTGAAATAAAATTACTTGAGGAAAGATATGCTCTGTGCTATTCCACATAGCCCATCAGTGGAGATTAAGTGTCCTTTAAAAGCTGTTTTTTAATACAATATATGCCTGATTTAAGAAAATGCTCTGTAAGAGCATTTTGATTTTGAAAAATAGTAGCAGATCATAGGGGTATAAATTAAAAATAAGAATTTGGGGTTATGATTGTGGAACAAATTTATCCAAGCAAAACCACTGAGGCAGATCTAATTTAAATTTTCAAATAACTGTAAGGCTTTAAATAAGTAGTGTAGACATGTGGCATCTCAAAGCAATGGCGGCAGTGGGCTGTTGAATGGAAGTTTGAATGATATCCATCAGAGATATTAGTCAGAATCTGTACATTAGTTAGAGTCAACAATTTGCTGCTGAGACAAATAACACAAAATTTTAGCTGGTTAACTGTATATTTGTATATTGCTCAGGCAATGTCCAATTTGGATAATCCTGGTCAGGCAGCTTTTCTGGGCCAACCTAGTTCAAGTGCTAACTCAGGAATATGGGAAGTTTCCATTGTCCAGCTCTTTCCTTTTTTTTTGATTCTGTCATTATTTAGGGCCTCAGAATCCTTATCCAGGATCTGATATGGTGTACCACTTCCTTTCACATTCCATAGACCGGAATTCAGTTACAGAATGCCACCTAGATGCAAGGGAAGCTAAGAAATATAACAGTACATTCAGGAAATGCAGGAGAATTAATTAGACATTGGTGAGCTCCAGGAATCTCTACAAAGGATTAAACTTTAGAGCCTCCTGGTGCCAAGAGTATTACTGGAAGCTCTGGCATTAATTGGGAAAGATAATTGGAAGTTATCTTGCCCCCAATTGGCAGATAGGTGGGTCTGGTTACATTTCAAATGGCCTTTTGTCTGAAAGGTTAAAAGAACAGAAACAGTAATCTATTATGAAAACTTTGTGAATAGAGTGGGCTAAATCAGCCTCAAAACTAAGCACAGAGAGTTTCTAAAGCAATAAAACTATAGGAAAGAAAGTGTCATTTTTTTTCCTTACAATACCAAATGCCAAAGAGGCATTTTAAGAGTCAAGTGAAAAGATAGCAAGGAAATATATCTCTATGAAACTCTATTTGATTATTTAAGGATTTTTTTTTTTTTTTTTACAGCACTGCATAATGCAGAATTATGTCAAAGACTGTTAAATTTTGGGAAAAACTTTATCAGTCATATCTCAATTAGGGTTTTTATTTTTCTGAAATCAGGAAGACAATCATAGTTAAGAAGGGCTTGAAAATAATTATTAATCATTTAATAAGACAATGATTCTAATGGAAACATGCTTCAGACACTGTTCTATGAAATTTATGTGTATTTCCTTACTAATGCTTCAAATAATCCTGCAAGATAGCTAGTTATTACCCCTATTTAAGAGCTAGAACTTTGGTGCCAGGAACCAATTAATATTTGTTATCAGCCATCAGTTAACATAATAAAAATACAAGTAGCAAGTAAGAAAAAAAATCTTAGATAGACTATATCTTATGATTTTTTAACATACCAAAATCACATATAATTGAGAAGGAAGTCAAGGTATTGTCTTTCCATATTTTCCTGGGGTATATATAACTCCAAACTGCCATAGCATCTTGCATCATTGAAAAGGAAGGTGTGATTTACTGTATCTACAAGAGCATGTTACTGAAAGTCTCAAGGCATTACAGTACTAGGAATAAATATTAATTAAAATTGTAATTAAGATTAGATATATCTAACATTCACTTGTGCTATAATATCTTAAATATAGCACTCTAGTACTCTATGGTTAATTTTTATCTATTTATGTATCTATCAATCTATTGATGATCGATCTAATAACCAAATTATATAGAATAGGTATTTTACAAAAGAACTACATTCTAGTTTGTGTGTATGCATATGTGTATGTTTGTGTTCCTTTTTTTCACTCAGCCTCAAAAATATTAGTCTTTTTTAGAGAGAAAATTTAGTTTACAAAACTATTATTCACCTTGTCTCAACATCTTAAATTGAACACATTAGCTTTATATGCAGATAAGAATATGTAATCACATTTTACCTCAGCATTTTCCTGATTAGATCCATTTTCATGCATTATTGCCTTGAGTTTCACTTTTCTTTGCATTTTAAAGATGGTGTCACTTACCCTATAATTGTCTTGTACACATTGACACAAATCCAAGTAATTTATTTTTAATTGTATTTTATTCCCTGACAATAGTACTCAATATGAGGTGATCTGGTAAGCAATAATGAATAAATCAATAATGTATCTGGTCAAGCCAATAAATAGCATCAAAACATAGGTGTTCATCTGATAAATTCATCTGATAAACTCAAATTGAGTTGGTCATCTGATAAACTCATTTATCATAGGAATTAAGTGAGCTCTAAAGTTAGTCCAAAGTCTTTAGAAAGTAGGAATATAAAAGAATAAACATAGAGGAATGGAAAAAAACAAAAACAAAAACAAAAACAAACAAACAAAAAAAACCTAAACTAAATTGTAAGTTTCCCAGTAGCTCTAAAGTAATTTTATAGGTTACTTTAGTGATATAAGGTTTTCTTTGATGCTATAGAATGTAAACTGTTGAATCAATGTTTCTCTGATTGAATGATAAGATTTTGGAAATGTTAATTCTTTAGTAGTCACAGCCTAGTTTCTAAATTTTCTTGTTTGAGGCAATGGGTTGTGGGGCACATTGCTATCTTGACCTGAGTATTTCTTTCCTATTATTCACCATGAGATAATGCATCTGTTTTAGCTTCCTAGGCTGGTTCAAGCAAATACCATGAAGTGGGTTGGCTTAAACAATGGGAATTTCTTAGCTTGCAGTTTGAGGCCAGGAAAATGTCCAAATCAAGGCATCATCAAGGTGATGCTCTCTTCCCGAAGACCAGCTGCTGGTAATCCATGGATCTTCGGCCACATGGTGGCATCTGCTCATTTCTCCTTTGGACTCCAGTACTAGGAGTGCGACCCAACCCGAATGAGGTGGAACACATCTTAACGAATTAGTCTCCTACTTAAAATGGGTTCATTCCCATAGGAATGGATTAGATTTAAGAACGTATTTTCCTGGGGTATATATAACTTCAAACTGCCATAGCATCTTGCATCATTGAAAAGAAAGGTGTGATTTACTGTATCTACAAGAGCATGTTACTGAAATTCTTAAGGCATTACAGTACTAGTAATAAAGTTGGTAAGTCTCAACAGGCAAAACAAAGCCATAAGTTGTTTTTAGTCTTTGCAAATTGTTGCATATAATCAGAACATTTGTTTGTTTGTTATTTTGTAATAATAACTATAGTTGATGATTAGAAAAAGCAAATCTTTCCATAACTTATATAGAAAAGTGAATACTGTAATTTGGTATGAACCCTGTTGACCCTGTTTGTATAAAGAAGGGAGGTGGATTCCTTGTGGATGTGACAAGTTATGCCTCTTGTGCTTGATCTCTAAGGATGTGATTTTATGTCTGCCATTTACAAGACTGGGTGGAGATATGCAGGGAACCAGTTCTGCTGAGTTCTTTGGCAATTCACAAAAGATTCCCTTCTCACAGAAATCTGACAATAGTACAGTAATATCTGATTTTTATTATTATCTTAACTAGGGAATAAAGAAATATGTTGAAAAGTCCTATTGGCTACTGTCTGTTCTTTAAAGCCTGAAAATTTTAATTCACATAAAATAATCTATTAACTAATCTGAGTTCTGACAAAGAGATGGAGTCACTGCTGATTTTGGCCAAAAATTCCCTTGTAACTAGGTGATTTAGCAAACTGTGTTTCACTGTTTGTTTGTTTAATTACTTCTAATTATAGATGAATAGTTCAGCTTATAGGAGGGGAACTTAGTCATGGGATGTATTGCCAAACAGTTGGTGCTACCATTGCAGTAAAATCCAACATTTTTACCAAAAAACTACAAAGGGTTTTAAGGATGCTCTTTGATGATGCTTAAGAGCACTGGAGTTCCTTGCCATTAATAGTGATATCCATTGATCCATGCTCTACATACTGATTAAATATTTGGATGTGGTTAAAATAGGAAATTTTAGGATATATATATATATATATATATATATATATATAATTATATATATATATATATAATTATATATATTATTTATATATAATTTTAATTTATATATATTATATATATATAAAATATATATATATGTAAACTAGAATTAATTTATATGTCCAACAGAAACAGTGAAGCCTATTGTGAACGATGGTTACTGAGGTTACTAGTACAATTATAAAAATGATCTTTTATGAATTGTAAAAATGCACCCCACTAATGCAAGTTGTTAGTAATAGGGTAGTATAAGGGACCTCTATACTGATTTTTCTGTAAACGTGCAAAAACTGCTCTATATTTTTAAAAGGAAAAACAAAAGAAGAACCAGCAGAAAAGTAATTCATAAACATCTTAGAAAATAAAAACATATGTGAGTTATACTCAAGATACAGAGGTACAGTGCAGTGGTTTTATATGTGCACACACATTTCTTTATAATCTCTAGTTCCTAAGATTGGCTCACTAGGGGTTAGGGCCAATTGCTTGGCAAGTGAAAATAAGTCAGAGAATGAATTGATTCATGAATTATTCCACTGATTTGACATTATGACCCACTGTGTTTGCTTGGACCCCTTGATAAAAGCACTCTGAAATGTCTGCCACTAAACACTAATGCATTTTGTATTAAATCTAATCAGCTGGAGATCCTGAATCTTAGTTTTTAAGTGCAATGGGGATAATTTTCATTATTGTTTTTAAGAACTACATTTCAATTTGCCATAGTAAAATATTTCTGACATCAAAAACATCAAATGCACTATGCTATGGTTATCAGCCAATTGCATATTAAATTGATCCGGTATTGTATACTTAACAGAATTTTAAAATAAAAAAAAAATCTTATTTACTATCTCCTCATCATTAAAGCCAAGTTTCTCCTTTGTCCCCTTGTCTAAATGTAAAGTGACTAATTTCTTTAAGTAATCAATAAGAATTTGAGCTGTCAAAAACCATAAGAGTTCCTCTTAACTTAAATTTCCAAAAAATAAGTATTTGAACTTTTCTATTCAATGAAACTCATTGAATAGAAACTCATTCAATGAAACTCAAGTCAAGGAAAATTACTATTTAAGAATATCAGTGGTTTAATTTGCTTATATCACCAATAGAATCAAAACTATTCTTGAACATTGCATTATATTTTTAAGATTCAATTGTCTTTTCATTATGTAGTTCTTAAAGTTTATTCCGTGTATCTACTTTGATATTGCTGTCAAAGATTATACCACGTCCGCTTTAACAAGGTGAGTATGTTCTTACATCCTATTGAAGAAATTATAAAAGGAAACAGAAACATACTGCTGATGGCACAAATTGCTGAACAAAGCATGCCAGTCCAGTCAGACAGTGTGGTTTGGGAATGGGTCTCTCCTCTCCTTTTAGTTTGTTGTCAGCCAAATGCAAATATTTTGAGAGTGATTCACTGATCCTTACCCAGCTTAGGTCAGAGCTGCAATGATCCTCTAATTAAGACTATAAACATGAGAAAACTGATGGGCAAGGAATGGTAGAGTCTTTTCCTCTCCATCTATAGAAATCAGAATAGCTAAAATTACAGTTTATCAATGGAATTTTATATGTATTATGTCTAATAATGACCACAAGTTTTGAATTTGGTATTATCACATTTGACAAGTCAAGGAAATAAATGACCAAAGAAGTTAGGTTGTTTGCCCAATATGACCCGAGTAGTAATTTCTAAGATTGGCTTCACATGTTTGCCAGTTTGGGTATATTATGTCCCCCAGAAAAAATATTCTTAAATGCAATCTTGTGGGGGCAGATTGATTAATTTTTTTGATTGGATGTTTCCATGGAGATTTGACCTCACTCATTCAGGTTAGGTCTTGGTTAGTTTACTGGAGTTCTTTAAAGGTTGCTTACATAGAGAGCAGAGAGATGAAAATGTCCTGAAATGTGCTAAGCCAAGACCCAGACATTTGCTGACGCTTTGAGATGCTAGCCCAGAGTTTGCTCCGGAGAAGCTAAGCGAGGACAGGATGCCCCAAGAGCAGCTGAAGCATAGAGATGCTTAGAGATCCTTGAAGCTGCAGACAGAAGGATGTTTGGAGATGTTAAGCTCAGAGATGAAACCCAGAGATTGCCCTGGAGAAGCACAGATGCCAGCCACATGCCTTCCCTGCTGACAGAGATGTTCTGGATGCCAAAGACTTCTCTTCAGTGAAGGTATCATCTTGTTGATGCCTTAGTTTGGGCACTTTTATGGCCTTAGGACTGTAAATTTACAAGGAATAAACCCCATTTATAAAAGCCAATCCATTTCTGATATTTTCATGATGGCAGCTCTAGCAAACCAGAACAACATGTAAGCCCACTCTGGTTCCCACAGCCCCACCACCAGGTCCTGACAGTTCCTATCCAAAAAGCCTCTTTGTATCAATTATCTATCTATTGGATATACTTCTTTCCTTCTCAGTTACTGTATTTTGCTTAAATATATATGGTCAATAATCATTATGTAACATATATTTTAATACACAGATTTTAAGATTTTTTAAGAATAAGGAAAAATAAAAGCAGAAGGAAAAATTTCAATGACAAAAGGTTCAAATTTTGATGACTCTTGAAAATAATACATGTAAAATCAATTAAACTTTCATAAAGTAGCATTCGACAGAGTGAATATACAAATACACAACAGTATATTTGTAACATATACTGGAGAAATCATTTATACAATATTATATTCGCCTCTTTATGGAAACCAGAAAACCAAGAGTCAGTAGTCCTTATGAAAAATAAATGACCTCACACAAATGAAAGGGGAGAAAATATGGCAACTGAAATATAAAGTTAAATATTTTTTTCAAATCCCTAAAGAAATTGCTTGAAAAGTTTGCTTTGACATAAAAGTTTTCTTTCTTGAAGGAAGTATATAAAAGTGACTCATGCAACTGTGTGCATGCACAATTCCAAAATGATCAAATAGTTAGGAGACATTTCATAGCTAAAATGGAAATGTCAATATAATTTTTTTTTGGATTGAGGCTGTACAAAATTTGTTTCCCCCTCCAATTTTAAAGTACTCTAATTTAATGCTAATATGTATTCTTTGTTGTCCAAATATAACTATGTTAATCTCTATGATTAAAAAAAAAACAAAATCCTTCTACTGTATGACATTAAATGGTGTTATATCCTAAAATTAACATGACTCTTATTCCTAACATGATTGTTTTGTATATTTTATTGACCATCTTCTTTGAATTTTGAAATAGCTTCAAATGTAATGAAAAAAAATGGGAGAATAGTACTGTGCTGGTTTGGATATACTTTGTCCCCCTGAAAAGCCATATTCTTTAATTCAGTCTTGTGGGGGAAGAGTTATTAATATTTTTGACTGGGGTGTGATGCCTTGATTGAATTTTTCCATGGAGATTTGGTCCTGCTCATTCAGGGCAGGTCTTGATTAGTTTATTGGAGTCCTTTAAAGGGAGCACACACAGAAAGCAGAGAGATGAAAACACTGTGGGATATGTGAAACCAGGAGACCCAGATATTTGCTGACAGTAGGAGATGGCTGGAGATACAGAAAGAAGGATGCTTGGAGATGTTAAGCTAAGAGATGAAGTCCAGAGTTTGCCCCACAGAATCTAAGAGAGGACAAAATGTTTCAAGAGGAGTTCAGAGAGACATTCTGAAGAAAGCCATTTTGAAACACAACCCGGGAGGAAAGGACCAGCAGAAGCCAGCCACATGCCTTCCCAGCTGGCAGAAAAGCTCCAGACACCATTAGCCATTCTTCACTGAAGGTAACTTTTTGTTCATGCCTCAGTTTGGACACATTTATGGTCTCAGGACTGTAAATTTGTAACCAAATTACCCCCCTGTGATGGTTAGGTTCATGTGTCAACTTGGCCAGGTGATGGTGTCTGGGTGTCTGTCAAGAAAGCCCTGGCCTAACCATTACTTCAAGGATATTTGTAGCTGGTTAATAAACCAGAAGGCTGGTTGATTAAATCATTGGTCAATTGGCTGGATCTGTGACTGATTACATCAATGAAGGTTATGTCTTCCACAATGAGAAAATTCAGTCAGCTGGATTTAATCCAATCAGTTGAAGACTTCTAAGGGATACTTCTAATTCTTTTCATGACCTACCCACACCACCAGTCTTTGCTTCAAGAATTATAACTAGACTAAAGTCCCAAAAGTTCCCAAAGGGTGAGCTACAAAGTGTGACCCGTGAGGAAGTACACTGCACTCCTAAAGAACTATATAAGTTTTCCAATCTATCCAAAAAGAAATCAGGGGAATATGTGTGGGGATGGATATTAAGGGTGTGGGATAATGGTGGAAGGAATATAATGTTGGATCAGGCTGAATTTACTGATATAGGCCCACTAAGCAGAGATTCCGCATTCAATGTTGTAGCTTGAGGGGTTGGAAAGGGTGTTAATAGTTTGTTTGGGTAATTGGCTGAAACATGGCTCAAAGGTGACCGATATTACCTGAGGTTGAAATGCCAGAACTGCCCTGGTATAATGTAGAGGAAGAGATTGAAAGGCTTAGAGACATTGGAATGTCAGAGTAGATTTATCATGGAAGACCTGCTCACACACCCTGGAATGTCCAGAGGACACACCCTTTACCAGGACTCTGAGGAATAAATTTGTGAGACTAGCTCCATCATCCCTGAAGAGCTCTGTAGTTGCCCTTCCCTGTAGGTCAGATATTATTGTGATAACTGCTGTCACTGAGCTGGAGTCCTTAAACACAATGGGGATAATCAGATCCCTAGTTGGCAGAATCCATGTGGCAACAGTTAATCACCAAAGACAAAGTGGGCATGGCTACCATAATGGAAAACAGACTCAAAGCAGCAGTCAAAATAATCTGACTCGCAGAAACTTATGGCATTGGCTAGTAGATCATGGAGTACCTAGAAGTAAAATAGATGGGAAGTCTACTAAATTTGTGTTTGATCTGTATAAGCAGAAGAATTCTAGGTCAAATGAACAAAAGTCTACCTTGAATTACAAAAACAGAGTCACAGCCCCTTAATTCCCAGCCTTGAGACAGTTTACAAATCCAGAGCCCCTTGAATGAGGGGAAGGCTGGGTACCCTTGGAGAAGGACCCTGTTACACTGCCAAAAATTTATACTATTGATCTGCTTCCCAGCCTTCCCCAGGGGAACCTATGTCCTTTTACAAGCGTAATTGTGCATTGTGGAAAAGGTAATGTTAAGATATTTCAGGGATTATTAGAAACTGGTTCAGAAGTGACATTAATTCAAGGAAACCCAAAATGTTACTCTGGCCCACCAGTCAGAGTTGGGGCTTATGGAGATCAGGTGATTGATGGAGTTTTAGCTCAGGTCCATTTCACAGTGGGTCAGTGGGTCCCTGGACCCATTCTGTGGTTGTTTCCCTAGTTCCAGAATGCATAATTGGAATAGATATATTCAGCAACTGGCAGAATGCTTACATGGATTCCCTGACACATGGAGTGAGGGCTATTATGGTCAGAAAAGCCAAGTGGAAGCTGCCAGAACTGCCCCCACCTAGCAAAAGAGTAAACCAGAAGCAATAATGGGTTCCTGGAGGGATTGCAGAGATTAATGCCACTCTTAAGGAGTTGAAGGATGCAGGGGTGGTGATTCCTACCACATCCCCCTTCAACTCTTCTATTTGGCCTGTGCACAAATCAGATGGGTCTTGGAGGATGACAGTGGATTATTGTAAGCTTAATAAGGTGTTGACTCCAATTGCAGCTGCTGCTCCAGATGTGGTATTATTGCCTGAGCAAATCAACATATCCCTTGGTACCTGGTATGCAGCTATTGATCTGGCAAATAGTTTATTCTCAAGAGCTGTTAGTAAGAACCACCAGAAATAGTTTGCATTCAGCTGGCAAGGCCAGCAATATACGTTCACTGTGCCACCTCAGGGGTATATCAACTCTCTAGCCCTATGTCATAATATTGTCCTCAGGAATCTTGATCATTTCTCCCTCCCACAAAACATCACACTGGTCCATTATATTGATGATACTATGTTGATTGGACCTAGTGAGCAAGAAGTAGCAACTACTCTGGATTTGTTGGTAAGGTATTTGCATGCAGAGAATGGGAGGTAATTCCAACAAAAATACAGGACCTTCCACCTCATTGTAATTTCTAGGTGTCCAGTGATGTGGGACATGTTGAGATAACCCTTCTAAGGTGAAGGATAAGCTATTGCATCTGGGCCTTGCTATGACCAAAAAAGATGCACAATGCTCAGTTGGCCTCCTTAGATTTTGGAGATAACATATTCCTCATTTGGGTGTGCTACTGTGGCCCTTTTACTGAGTAACCAGAAAAGCTTCTAGCTTTGAGTGGGGAACGGAATGAGATGAGGCTCTGTGATGTGTCCAGGCTGATGAGCAAGCTGCTCTGTTACTTGGACCATATGTTCCAGCTGATCCAATGGTGCTGGAAGTTTCAGTGGTAAATAGAGTTGCTGTTTGGAAACTTTGGCTGGCTCCTATAGGAGAATCACACAACAGGCCCTTAGGATTTGGGAGTAAAACCTTACCATCCTCTTCAGATAACTACTTTCCATTTGAGAGATGGCTTTTTGCCTGCTATTGGGCCTTAATAGAGACAGAATGCTTAACCATGGGCCACCAAGTTACCATGAGACCTGAGCTACCTATCATGAGCTGAGGGTTGTCTGACCTCCCAAGCCATAAAGTTAGGCATGCACTGCAGCACTCCATCATGAAATGGAAATGGCATATATGACATAGATCCTGAGTGGGTCCTAAAAGCACAAGGAAATTACATGAGGAAGTGGCCCAAATTCCCATGGCCCCCACTCCTTCCACCTTACTTTCTGTTTCTCAGCCCACAGCTGTGGTGTCTTGGTGAGGTCTTTACAATCATCTGACTGAGGAAGAGAAAACTTGGGCCTGGTGTACAGACACTGCCAGAAAGTGGACAACTGCAGCACCGATGCCCCTTTCTTGGGTGAATCTTCTCAGTGTCTGGAACTTTGAGCAGTGCATGTGGTTGTTTACTTTGCTTAGAAGGAGAACTGGCATGAGTGCATTTGTATACTAATTCATGGGCCGTTGCTAATGGTTTGGCTGGATGGTCAGGGAGTTGAAAGGAACACGGTTGGAAAATTGGTGACAAAGAAGTCTGGGGAAGGGGAATGTCAGTAGACATTTCTGAGTGGGCAAAAACATGAAGATACTTGTGTCCCATGTGAATGCCTACCAGAGGGTGACATCAGCAGATTTTAATAATCAAGTGGATAATATGACCTGTTTGGTGGATGCCAATCAGCCTTTTTCCCCAGCCACACCAGTCATTGCTAAATGGGCTCATGAACAAAGTGGTTATGATGGTAAGGATGGCGGTTATGCATGGGATTAGCAACATGGACTTCCACTTACCAAGGCTGACCCGGCCACAGCCACTGCTGAGTGCCTAATCTGCCAGCAGCAGAGACCCACACTCAGTCCTCAATATGGCACAATTCTCTAAGGTGATCAGCCTGCTACCTGGTGGCAGGTGGATTACATTGGACCACTTCCATCATGGAAGGGGCAGTGATTTGTTCTCATTGGAATAGACACATACTCCAGATATGGGTTTGCCTTCCTTGCATGGAATGCTTTTGCCAAAACTACCATCATCTGTGGACTTGGGGAATGCCTTTTCCACAGTCATGGTATTCCACACAGCATTGCATAGCAAATGTAGTGAGGGAATGGGCACATGTTCATGGAATTCTCTGGCATTACTATGGTCCCCATCATCCAGAGGCAGCTGGGTTGACAGAACAGTGGAATAGCCTATTGAAAACTCAATTACAGCACCATCTAGGTAATTACACCTTGCAGGACTGGGCCATTGTTCTCCAGGAAGCTGTGTTTGCTCTGAATCAGCGTCCACTCTATGGGGCTGTTTCTCCTATAGCCAGAGTCTGGGAATCAAGGGGTGAAAACAGGAGTAGCACCACTCACATCACTCCTAGTTATCCACCAGGAAAATTTTTGCTTCCTGTCCCTGCAAGCTTAAGGTTTGCTGGTCTACAAGTCTTAGTTCCAAAAGGAGGAATGCTTCCACCAGGAAACACAATTATAATTTCATTGAACTGGAAGTTAATGAACTGCCACCTGGCCACTTTGGGCTTCTTACACCTCTGAATAAACAGGCAAGGGAGGGGATTACTGTACTGGCTGGGGTGATTGATCCTGACTATCAAGGGGTAATTGCACTGCAACTACACAATATGGGTAAAGAAGAGTTTTCTTGGAATACAGGATATCCTGTAGAGTCTCTCTTAGTACTACCATGCCTGTGATTAAAGTCAATGGAAAACCGCAGCAACCCAATCCAAGCAAGACTACTAATGGCCAAGAAACTTCAGGAATGAAGGTTTGGGTCACCCCAGCAGGCAAAGAACCATGGCCAGCTGAAGTGCTTGCTGAGGGTAAAGGGAACACAGAATGGGTAGCAGAAGAAGGTCATGATAAATATGAGCCATGGCCACGTGACCAGTTACAGAAATGCGGACTATGATGGTATGAATATTTCCTCCTTGTTTTGTTATGAGTATGTTTGTATTTATCTGTAAAGCAAATGTCTTTGTTTTCTTCTCTAGCTTATCCCCTTATCATATGACATAAGCTGTATTGTTCATTTTGCAGTATTTAAGTTAAAGGAAATCAAGTTTAAGAGCTAATGTCACCCAAGGATTTGTATCCTATTCTGGAGAGATTTAGTGCATTTCCCATTGTATGCAGGGCAGCTGAGTATTATTAGGTGAAATATATGTCTCTTATTTTTCTATAATTAGAGGTAGAGTATGTTTTAATGGGATGTGTATAACTGCCAAGTTGAAAAGAGGTGGACTGAGATGTTTATGTTCATGTGTCTAACTTGGCCAGGTGATGGTGTCCAGAGGTCTGGTCAAGCAAGCACAGGCCTAAACATGCCTGCAAGGATGTTTGTGACTGGTTAATAAACCAGAATGCTGTTTTATTATATCACCAATTGGCTGCAGCTGTGACTGATTACATCAATGAAGGGCATGTCTTCTGCAATGAGAGAATTCAATCAACTGGATTTAATCCAATCAGTTGAAGACTTTTAAGCAAGAAAGTTAGAGGACCTTCACTTCTTCTTCAGCTAGCCAGTGAAGAGCTTCCTGAGGAGTTCATTGATCACATTCATTGGAGTTGCCAGTTCACTGCCTGAGGAGTTCACTGAACACCTTCATTGGACTTGCCAGTTTGCTGCCTGCCCTATGGAATTTGGGGTCATGCATACTCACAGTTGTGTGAGACATTTTTATAAAATCTTATATTTATAGATATCTCTGTTGATTCTGTTTCCCTACAAAACCTTAATACACCCCCTTTATAAAAGCCAATCCAATTCTGGGGTTTTGCATTATGGCAGTATTAGCAAACCAGAACAAGCACAAATTCCTATTCTCCCCTGGACTATTTACAAAGAAGTTGTTGAATTGATAGCTGTTTTGAGGGTGTCCAAGACCACCCCAATTTGGAGATTTGCTAGAAGGACTCATTGGACTCACCATATAGTTGTACTCACAGCTAGGATATATTACAGCAACATAGTAAGGATACACAGTTGGATAAAGGGGAAAAGACATGCAGGGTCTCCTGGAATCCCAGTGCAGCCTTCTTTATATTCTCTCCCTTCTATGAAGGATCTGCAAATTACACCCTTCCCCCAGCAGTGAAAATGCAGCAAAAACTGCAGCTTTTCTGGAACTGCTTGCTTGCATACTCTATCACATACCAAAAGTCCAGACTCCCAAAGGAAAACAAATGTTCAACAGAAGTCACAATTTTAGTAAAACAGCCTAGGCAGAGTGAAACACACTTATCATTTAGAGAATGGTGAGAATACTCCTGAAATCCATGTTCCCAAATGCCGGCCAAGAGCCAACCTTGCAATTAGGACTTTATAAAAATAGCAGCCTCATATCAGAAATGTTAACTCTTTTCTGCACACTGTCTCATAAACTCTGTATTAGTTTTCTATTGCTATCATGACATATTACCACAAACTTAAGATTACAACAGCACCCACTTATCTCACATTTCTATAAGTTAGAATTTATGGGTCATGATGGGCTAAAATCAAGTTGTTAGCAAGGCTGTGTTTCTTTCTGAAGACTCTAGAAGAAGAATATGCTTCCAAGTTCATTCAGGTTGTTGGCAAAATTCAATTCCTTGCTGTTGTAGGACTGAGATCCATGATTACTTCCTGGCTGACTCTTCCATAGTTGCCTTTTTAAAGTTTCAGTAGTCTCATTAAGGTCATTTACAACAAAAGAATCCAAAACAGACTCAAGTATTGCATTTATTTGTCACATATTTTAGTCTCTTTCAGTTTTGGGGGTTTCACGACTGTAATACTTTCCAAAAATACAGACTGGTCTTGCTCCTAGAGGCTGCCTTTGTTCCTTCTCCTGCCTCTTTCTGGTCTTTGCATCTGAACCTCTACATCTGAGAACAAGCAATTGTGCATCAAGTTCCTAACATGCTTTGAATCGCTCCAACTTCTTCTGCCACACTTCTTCTAACTCCATCCAGAAAATTCTCTGCTTTAAGGACTCAAGTGATTATATTGGGTCCATGAAGATAATCCAGGATCATCTCCCCACTTTCAGGTCTGCTGATTAGTAAGCTTAATTACATCTGCAAGGTTCCTTTTGCTGTATAAAGTAACATGACCACTGGTATGACATTGGTAGGTCTGTCTACCAGAAACTGTACATGTTT
Organism: Choloepus didactylus; assembly: GCF_015220235.1. Lineage (NCBI taxonomy): Eukaryota > Metazoa > Chordata > Mammalia > Pilosa > Megalonychidae > Choloepus > Choloepus didactylus. Next base: position 29,295,958 of record NC_051307.1, read on the forward strand.
TATTATTTAATTCCTAGAAAAAAGGATGTTCTCCCTCATCACCACATTATAACCATCTGTGTGAAAAAAAAAATTACCATTGATAGATAACTAACAGCTAATCCATAGTTGTCTTTTAAAAGTTTCAATAGTCTCATTAATGTCATTTACAACAAAAGAATCCAAAACAGCATCAAGAATTGCATTTATTTGTCACATGCTTTAGCCTCTTTCACTCTTTTGGATTTCACAACTGTAATATTTTTCAAAATTACAGGCAGTTGTTTCTTATAATGTCCCTGAATTGTTTATCTGATATTTGCTCATGATTAATCGAGTGTATGTGATTGATTTTTATTTCTAATATTATAAACTGAACTTGGAGGAGCTTTTAAATGAACAAATATCTGGTTTGTCTCACTCTTCATGACAAAAGTGTATGATGCTCATAATGGTAAAGCAACTTAAACTCACTGTAATACACAAAAGGTACATTACCAAGGGTCTAGTGGCATGTTATTACTCTAAATCATGACTGGATTGAAGCAAGGGAATAAATAAAAGTTTTATTTAATATGGTTATTCAATACCTAGAACACTTTTTATTCAATCAAATGTAATAAATTGCATCCATTTAAAGTGTGCAACTTGATGAGTTTTGATAGATTTATACCTATGAAGTCAATACTATAATCAAGGTACAGATGTTGTCATCAGCCCCAAGACTCCTTGTGCCCCTTTGTAGTTGATGTCTCCTTCTGACTTGGGATCCAGGCAAGCATGAGCAATTAATATCATTTTATTTATTGTTATGTGATTTAAGTCCTACCCTCTATCTTGTTTCACATCTGACCACTTTTACTCAGAAATATAGTTCTGAGATTCATCTATACTGCTGTGTTTACCAGAATTTTGTTCCTTTTTATTGCTGTGTAGTGCTCCATTGTATTAATATATCACATTTGATTTACTCTTACATATGTTGATGGACATTAGTGCTAGTTCCTGCTTTGGTTTATTATGAATAAAAGTTCCATGACCACTTGTGTACAAGCCTTTATAGGTATATATGTTAGTATTTCTTTTTTGGGTAAATGCCTAAGAGTAGACTTAATATAGTGTATAGTAAGTGTATGTTTAACTTTAAGAGATAAAAAATAATCTCCAAATAGTTTTCCAAAGTGGAATATTTTATATACCACCCAATAGGAATTCACATTCCAAAGTGTTGTCAACAATCATTATTATCACTTTTATTAATTTGGTCATTCTGATGTGTTTTATTGTTGTCCCATTGTGTTTTTTTTATTGTGGAGTATGACATATTTACATAGAAGTTATGACTTTCAAAGTGTAATTTAACAAGTAGTTAGCAAATTTTAAAGAAGATTATGGATCACAGTTCCACAGATTCAGTTATTTACTTATTGTGAAATATAACATAAGCAAAAAGGTGATAGCTTTCAAATTACAATTTAACAAGTAACTATATAGCAAATTTCAAAGCATGTTATGGGTTACAGTTCTATCATTTCAGTTCTTTCCTTCTAGATATTCTAATACCCTAGCAACTAAGAAAAAGAAAATTATATAGAGGTTCAGTATTCATAACCCTTTGTTAAATTCCATCTTGTCTGTTGCTACCCCTTCCTGTAGTTTAATCACTTTCCCATTCTTCAGGGATGTCTAGGCCATAACCACCCTAACTTGTTCATGTTGAAAAGGGATGTTGATATTATGGGAAAAGGAGACACAACTGGCTGATTTTTTGAAGAGGCTGCTGCCTCTGTGTTTGGGGATGTGGCAGACATAGGAGCTCTTTGGAGGATTTAAGTTTCTGAAGAATAAACTTAGGCATGAAACTTTAAACTTTTTTAGAGTCTCAGATATGGGACCTGGGTATTCTTTAGGGTTTTTGAGACTACCATTGACTTGGGCTTATCATACTGTGGCCATTTGGCACATCTAGCCGAAGCTTGAATAGGACTAACCTCAATAGCAGCCTCTTGATTCTATTTGAAATCTCATAGTCACTGAAACCTTATTTTGTTGCCTTTCTTTTCCCCCTCGTGCTCAAAAAGGCATTAGCAACCCCTCAATGCCATCATCAAGTTCATTTCCAGAATTTGTGCCTGAGACATCACAGGGTGTTCAAATTTTCTAAGACACACCTTCAGGGAAACTGGATAGTGAATATTTCTTCCTTCTGGGACCTGAGCCCATTCTGGTCTGGGAAAACCTGATTGGGGTAACCAAGGAAACCATGCCTAGACAACAGAAAACTACGACCTACACTAAGAAAAATGAAGTTACAGCCCAGTCAAAGGAACAAACTTACACTTCGACTGATATACAGGAATTTAAACAACTAATAATAAGTCAATTCAAAAAGTTTAGGGAAGATATGGTAAAAGAGCTGAACCATATAATGAAAACACTGGGCATAAATAAGGTAGAAATTGAAAGTTCAAAAAACCAACTGGCAAAATCTAAGGAAATGAAAGGAACAACACAAGAAATGAAAGACACAATGTAAACATACAACAGCAGATCTCAAGAGGCAGAAGAAAACACTCAGGAACTGGAGAATAAGGCACCTGAAAGACTACACACAAAAGAACAGATAGAGAAAAGAATGGAAAAATATGAGCAATGTCTCTGGGAACTTAAGGACAAAATGAAAAGCAAGAATATACATCATTGATGTCACAGAAGGAGAAGAGAAGGGAAAAGGGGCAGAAGCAATAATAGAGGAAATAATCAATGAAAATTTCCCATCTCTTATGAAGGACATAAAATTACAGACACAAGAAGTGCAGTGTACCCCAAAAAGAATAGATCTGAATAGGCCTACACCAAGACACTTAATAATCAGATTATCAGATGTTAAAGATAAAGAGAGAATTCTGAAAGCAGCAAGAAAAAAGCGATTCATCACATACAAAGGAGGCTTGATAAGACAATGTGTGGATTTCTCAATATAAACCATGAAGACAAGAAGGAAGTGGGGCAATATATTTAAGATACTGAAAGAGAAAAACCACCAACCAAGAATCCTATATCTGGCAAAAGTATCCCACAAATATGAGGGAGAGCTTAAAATATTCTCTGACAAACAGACAATGACAGATTTTGTGAACAAGATACCTGCTCTACAGGAAGCACTAAAGGAAGCACTGCACACAGAAAGGAAAAGACAGGAGTGAGAAGTTTGGAAAACAATTTTGGGAGATAGTAGCACAGCAATGTGAGTACACTGAACAAAGATGACTGTGAATATGGTTGAAGGAGGAAGGCTGGGACCATGTGGGACACCAGAACTAAAGATGAAGGATAAAGACTGGGGCTGTGTAACTCAGGGAAACCTAGGGTGCTCAACAATTGTAATAAAAGGTACAATATGTTTTTACATGAAATAGAACAAATGAATGTCAATATTGCAAGGTGTTAAAAATAGGGTGGGATTTGGGGGAAGGTACAATCGATGCAAACTGGAGACTGTGGTTGACAGAAGCATTGCATTATGCTTAATTTGATGTAGCAAAAGCAATATACCAAAGCTAAATGCATAGGAGAGGGTGAGTAATAGGAGAGGGATATGGGACTCCTGGCATTGGTGATGTTGTCTGACTATACTACTTTGGGTTAATGCTCTCTTTCCTTTTTTCTAGCTTTCAAATTTTGTGTTTCGTTTGTTTGTTTTTCACTCTTTCTCTTTTCTTTTTCTTTTGCTTCTCTGCCTTCCTTGACTCTTCCTCTGTCTTCGTGCATGAAATGGAGATGTCCCTGTATAGATAGTGGCAATGGTGCTGAACGCATGGATACATGACTATGCAGGGAACCAACCATTGTTTACTTGGGATGGAATGTATGGTGTGTGAACAAAACCACTTTAAAAAAAGTGGGCTGATGAAGAAGCCTTGGGAGCACTATATTGAGTGAAGTAAAACAGACACATAAGGGCAAATATTGCAGGGTCTCACTGATATGAACTAATTGTAGTGTGTGAACTCATGGACATGAAACGTAAGTTGCCAAGATGTGGAGTGAGGCTTAAGGATGGGGACCAGTTGCTTGTTGTGGGTAGAGTGTTCAACTAGGGTGAGCTTAAATATTTGGAAATGGACAGGGGTGATGGCAGCATGTTGTGAGAATAACTAAGTATTGACAGGTGTGTGAAGATGGTGGAAAGGTTAAGCTCAGAGTCACGCATGTCACTGGGGGAAAGTTGGAGGTTGAAAGATGGAAATGTATAGAACAGTGAATCTTGTGGTGGACAATGTCCATGACTAACTATATAAATATTAGAAATCTCTCTCACAAACTATAACAAATGTATGACACTATAACTAGAAGCTAATAATAGAGAGGCATAAAGGAAAAAAATACGTACCTATTGCAAACTATGTACTACAGTTAGTAGAATTTTAACATTCTTTCATCAACAGTAACAAATGTAATATACCAAAACTATGAATCAAAAATAGAGAGGCATAAAGGAAAAAAACATGTACCTATTGCAAACTATGTACTACAGTTAGTAGAATTTTAACATTCTTTCATCAACAGTAACAAATGTAATATACCAAAACTATGAATCAAAGATGGAGGGGGGTGTTCTAGTTTGCTAACGCTGCCAGAATGCAAAACACCAGAGATGGATTGACTTTTATAAAAGGGGGTTTATTTGGTTATACAGTTGCAGCCTTAAGGCCATAAAGTGTCCAAGGTAATGCATCAACAATCGGGTACCTTCATTGGAAGATCGCCAATGGCATCCAGAAAACCTCTGTTAGCTGGGAAGGCATGTGGCTGGTGTCTGCTCCAAGTTCTGGTTTCCAAACGGCTTTCTCCCAGGATGTTCCTCTCTAAGCTTCAGCTCCTCAAAAATGTCACTCGTAGTTGCTCTTGGGGTGTTTGTCCTCTCTTAGCTTCTCCAGAGCAAAAGTCTGCTTTCAAAGGCCATCTCCAAAATGTCTCTGTAAGCTGAAGCTCCTCTCTCAGTTCCAGTGCATTCTTCAAAGTGTCCCTTTTGGCTGTAGCTCCTCTTCAAAATGTCACTCTCAGCTGCACTGAGTTCCTTCTGTTTGTCAGCTCATTTATATGGCCCCAGTGATTTAATTTAGACCCACCCTGAATGTGTGGGGCAACACCTCCATGGAAATTATCTAATCAGAGTCATCATCCACAGTTCGGTGGAGCACATCTCTACAGAAACACCCTAACCCAAACATTTGAACTTAACCCCCACTAATATGTCTGCCCCTAAAAGATTGAATCAAGGAACATGGGTTTTTCTGGGGAACATAATATATATAAACCAGTATATTCCACCCCCTGGACCCCAGAAAAACATGATCCTTCCATATACAAAATACATTCATCCCATCACAAAAACTTAAATCATTTCAGTAACAATAGTTAAGTGCAAGATCCCATTAAATCAGTTACAGGTGTGGTCTGTCCAAAAGCAAAATTCCCCTCTGACTGTGGACCTGTAAACTTAGAATAAGTTATGTGCATCCAATATACAAAGGAGGGACATTCATAGGCTAAACATTCCCACTGCCATAAGGAGAAACTGAAAGGAAAACAGGGTTCACTATGTACTACAGTTAGTAGCATTTTAACATTCTTTCATCAAAAGTAACAAATGTAATATACGAAAACTATGAATCAGTGATGGAGGGGGGCATGGTTGGGGGTATGGGAGGATCTGAGTTTCTTTCTTTTGTCTTTGTTTCTTTTTTGGAGTAATTAAAATGTTCTAAAAACTGAAAAAAAATTAATTGTGTTGAAGGATGCACAGCTTTATGATGTTACCATGGACAATTTATTGTACACTTTGGATCTTTGGATCGTTGTATGGTATGTAAATAATTTCTCTCTCTCTCTCTCTCTCTCTCTCTCTCTCTCTCTATATATATATATATATATATATATATATATATATATATATAAATCAATCAATCCTGAATGGATTTCAAATTGGTTTGTGATGTACCTATTGATCAATTTAAGAAGAATACATACTTGAAATACTGAGTCTTCCAGTTCAGGATGACGACAGATTCCTTCATTTATTTAAGTCTCCTTTAATTTCTCTCAGAAAAGCTTTGTGGTTTTAAGTGTACAAGTCTTGCATACATATCATGAAATTCATCCCAACTGTTTCAAATGCACTGCCTCTTTTTGATCTCTATTCTACTATTAAGACCATCAAATAAATATTATTTAATATTTTGCATTTTTCAGATGTATAATTTTTGGTGTAGTCTTTGTCTACTTTGTTTTCCTATCACTTCATTCATTAGTTCATTTATCATAGTTAGAAGAGCTTTAAAGCCATTGTTTGCTAATTCTAACAATAAATCATCTTGCGTTTAGCCCTTAATGATTGTGCTGGTTTGAATGTATTATGTCCCCCAGAAAAAGCCATATTCTTTGAGGCAATCTTGTGGGGCAGACAGAATAGTGGGGATTAAGTTGGAATGTTTGGATTAGGTTGTTTGCATGGAGATGTGCCCCACCCAGCTGTGGAGGTGACTCTGGTGGGATACTCCCATGGAGGTGTGGCCCCACCCATTCGGGGTGGGCCTTGATCAGTGGAGCCATATAAATGAGCTGGCTCAAGGAGAGGAAACGGAGTGCAGCTGTGAGTGACGTTTTGAAGAAGAGCAAGCTTGCTAGAGAAGAATGTCCTGGGAGAAAGCCATTTTGAAACCAGAACTTTGGAGCAGACGCCAGCCACGTGCCTTCCCAGCTAACAGAGGTTTTCCGGACGCCATTGGCCATCCTCTAGTGAAGGTACCCGATTACTGATGTGTTACTTTGGATACTTTATGGCCTTAAGACTGTAACTGTATAGCCAAATAAACCCCCTTTTTATAAAAGCCAATCCATCTCTGGTGTTTTGCATTCTGCAGCATTAGCAAACTAGAACAGATTTTGGTACCGAGAGTGGGGTGCTTTTGCTGCTGTGTTTGCAAATACCAAACATGTTGGAATGGCTTTTTAAATGGATAATGGGGAGTTTCTGGAAGAATTGGGAGAAGCTTGATAGAAAAGGCCAAAACTGCTTTAAAGAGACTGTTTATGGAAATATGGAGTCTAAAGATACTTCTGATGAGGACTTGAGCAGAAATGATGAATGCGTTGTTGCAAACCGAAAGAAAGGCAATCCTTGTTTTAAAGTGGCAGAGAATTTGGCAAAATTGAGTCCTGGTGTCAGATGGAAGGAAGAATCTGGAAGCAACAACCTGGAATACTTAGCTGGGGAGATCTCCAGACTACATGTGGAGGATGTATTCTGGCTTCTCCTTGCAGCTTATAGTACAATGCGAGTGGAAAGAGATAAACTTAGAACTGAACTCTTGGGTTCAAAGAAACCAGAAGCTGATGGCTTGGAAAATTACGAGCTTCCCGGGGGTGGGATCCCAGAAGCTACAGCCCAATGTGAGGATGTAACCAAACATGGAACCCAGCCGCCATTTCAGTACAAGCCAAGATTGGAAAAGGAGTTAAGCAGAAAGGATTTGTGGAAAGTCCTATTGTCTGATGGCTTTGACCCCTGTGTGCTTCATGCAAAGCCAAGAGAATTTTTGCGAGATCTTTATAGACGGAGCCATTGCCAGTCTGGACTGGAGGAGACAGACAAGGAAAAAATTAAAGGAAAAATTTCTTCAAAGACAGAGCCATGGAAGTTGAGGTCTGGAGTCAAGAGGTCTCGGGCTGGGAGAGTGGAGCAGCCCACATGCATGGAAAGGGTGAATTTGCCCTAGAGGTCGAGGGCGGGCTTTCCGCCTCGATGCTCTGGAAGAGTTTTGCCATCTGAGGTCCCAAGGAGGGCGGAGCACATTCCCAGGGAATTGGGGAGAGCCTAGCTGCCACCATACTGTTCTGAAGGGGTTGAGCGTGTGCCCCGGAGATGGAAGGGAATCTGGGAGCTGCCCCGATGTTTGAGGAGGGTGGGGCCAAGAAGGTGGTCTCCCCAATGTGTTGGTATGTTGGAGCACTCACCTAAGCATTTGGAGAGGAAAGGGCTGCCGACAAGGCCCTTAGGAAGGGTTAGGCTCCTGCTCTCTCAAGCCCCAAGGATGCAACGTTATTCTGTAAATGACTCTCAGACTTTGAAATCTAATGGAGTTTGTCCTGCGGGTTTTAAGAAATGTTTTGGTCCTGTTAACCCTGTTTTCCTTACTGTTTCTCCTCATGGCAATGGGAATGTTTATCCTATCAATGTCCCTCCTTTGTATATTGGGAGCACATAACTTGTTCTAAGTTCACAGATGCAAAGCTAAAGGAAAAGTATGCCTTAGGACTGACCACGCCTATATTTGATTTTGATGGAATCTTGTTCTTAACTATTGTTACTGAAATGATTTAAGTTTCTGTGGTATTGTGGGATGAATGTATTTTGTATTTGGAAAGAATATGTTTCTCTGGGGTCCAGGGAGTGGAATGTGCTGGTTTGAATGTATTATGTCCCCCAGAAAAAGCCATATTCTTTGAGGCAATCTTGTGGGGCAGACAGAATAGTGGGGATTAAGTTGGAATGTTTGGATTAGGTTGTTTGCATGGAGATGTGCCCCACCCAGCTGTGGAGGTGACTCTGGTGGGATACTCCCATGGAGGTGTGGCCCCACCCATTCGGGGTGGGCCTTGATCAGTGGAGCCATATAAATGAGCTGGCTCAAGGAGAGGAAACGGAGTGCAGCTGTGAGTGACGTTTTGAAGAAGAGCAAGCTTGCTAGAGAAGAATGTCCTGGGAGAAAGCCATTTTGAAACCAGAACTTTGGAGCAGACGCCAGCCACGTGCCTTCCCAGCTAACAGAGGTTTTCCGGACGCCATTGGCCATCCTCTAGTGAAGGTACCCGATTACTGATGTGTTACTTTGGATACTTTATGGCCTTAAGACTGTAACTGTATAGCCAAATAAACCCCCTTTTTATAAAAGCCAATCCATCTCTGGTGTTTTGCATTCTGCAGCATTAGCAAACTAGAACAGATTTTGGTACCGAGAGTGGGGTGCTTTTGCTGCTGTGTTTGCAAATACCAAACATGTTGGAATGGCTATACTACAGTTTGTTTATCCATTCACCTATGGAAGGGTATCTTGGTTGCTTTCAATTTTTGGCAATTATGAATAAATTTGCTATAAACATTCATGTGTAGGTCTTCACGTGTACATATGTTTGCAAATCATTTGGGTAAACATCTAGGAATAAATATAATAAGACTATGTTTAGCTTGTAAGAAACTTACAAACTGCCTCAAAAGTGGCTGTAACATTTTGCATTCCCATCAGCAATAGAGGAGAGTTCCTGTTGTTCCGTATCATTGCCAGAATTTGGCATTGTCATTTTCTTTTTTCAGCCATTCTAATATGTGTATAGTGGTAGCCTGTTGTTTTAATTTTAAACTCACTAATGGCATGATATTGAACATATTTTCATATGCTTATCCATATTCTGCATATCCTCTTTGGTGAGGTGTCTGTTCAGATCTTTTGCCCATTTTAAAATTGTGTTAGTTCATTTTCTTTTGTTTTCTTTTTAACTTTTCTTTTTATTTGAGAAGTTGTAGATTTACAGAAAAATCATGCACAAAATGCAGAGTTCCCATATGCTATACTACTATTATCTCCTTGCATTAGTGTGGTACATTTGTTACAATTGATGATCATTTTTATAATGGTACCACTAACTATAGTCCATCATTTAAATTAGGGTTCATTATTTCTGTTGTACAGTCCTATGACTTTTTTCTATTATTTTAAAATGTATTCTAGTAAAAAATATATAACCTAAAATTTATTGCTTTTAACTACATTCAAATATATAATTCATTGCCTTTAATTATGTCCATGATGTTGTGCTACCATCACCAACATCAATTACCAAATCTTTTCCATCATCCTGAAGAGAATCTCTATAAAATTGAAGCATTAATTCCTCATTCTCTACCCCTACCATGGCCTCTGGTAACATATATTTTTGTTTCTGACTTTATAGTTTGCTTATCCTAATTTCATATCAGTGACATCATACAATAGCTTTCCTTTTGTGTCTGACTTATTTCATTCAATATGATGTCTTTAAGGTTGATCCAGGTTGGCACATGTATCAGAATTCATTCCTTTTTATGGCTGAATAATATGCCAACAAGTATCTGTACCACAATTTGTTTATCCATTCATCTGTTGATGGACACTTTGGTTGCTTCCATCTTTTGAAAATTATGAATAACGCCACTATGAACATCAGTGTGAAAATATCTGTTGGAGTCCCTGATTTAAATTCCTTTGGGAATATACCTACAAGTGAGATTGCCAGGTCATGTGGTAATTCTAGATTTAACTTTCTCAGGAACTGCCAAACTGTATTCCACAGTGGCTCCACCATTACTCATTCCCACAAGCAATAAATAAGTGTTTCTACTTCTCCACATCCTCTCCAACACTTGTAATTTTCTGTTACTTTAGTAGTAGCCATTTTAGTGGGTATGAAGTCATAGCTCATTGTGATTTTGACTGGCACTTCCCTAATAACTAATAATATTGAACACCTTTTCATGTGCTTTTTGGTCATTTGTATGTCGTCTTTGGAGAAATTTCTATTCAAGTCTTTTGTCCATTTTTAATTGGGTTGTTTATATTTTAGTTGTTGAGTTGTAGGATTTCTTTATATATTCTGGATATTAAACTCTTATTTGACATTTATTTTCCAAATATTATCTTCCATTCTGTAAGTTGTCTTTTAAATTTCATGAAAAGTCATTTGTGCTCAATTTTTTTTTTAATTTTGTTGAGATCTATTTATTTATTTTTCTCTTTTGTTGCTCATGCTTAGGGTACAAAGTATAAGAAACCATTGCCTAACACAAAGTGCTGAAGATACTTCCCTATGTTTTCTCATAGGAATTTTGTAGTTCTGGTTCTTCTATTTAGGTCTTTTACCCATTTTGAATTGACTATTTTATGGGGTATGAAATAGGGGTCCTCCTCCATTCTTTTGCATAGGAAACTCCAGTTTTCCCAGCATCATTCATTGAAGAAGCAATTCTTTCCCCCTTTAGTGGACTTGGCACTCTTGTCAAAAATCATTTGGCTGTAGATATGAGGATTTATTTCTGAACTGTCCATGCAATTCCATTGCTATATATGTCTGTCCCTGAGATAGTACCATGCTCTTTTGACTGCTATGAATTTGTAGTAAGTTTTAAGATCAAGTGTGAGTCCTCCAACTTTATTCTTTTTTTGTTTCCAAGATGACTTTAGCTATTCAGGGCCCCTTACATTTCCATGTAAATTCGATGATTGGCTTTGCCATTTCTGCAAAGAAAGCTGTTGGAAATTTGATTGGGATTGTGTTAAATCTGTAAGTTACTTTGGGTAGAATTGACATCATTTAAAATATTTGGTCTTTCAATCCATGAATATGGAATATTCTTCCATTTATTTAGGTCTCTTGATTTTTTAAACAATGTTTTAAAATCTCTGTGTACCTGTCCTTTACATCCTTGGTTAGATTTACTCCTAATTATTTGATTCTTTACTTGCTATAGCAAATGTAATTTATTTATTTTTTTTGATTTCTTCTTCAGAGTGTCCCTTATTATTGTATAGAAATACCACTGATTACTTCCCTTTGCTATTTTATCCCACCTCTTGCTGAATTCATTTATTAGTTCTAGCAGCTTTGCTGTTGATTTCATAGGATTCATTGCATATAGGATCATGCCACTAGGAAATAGAAAGTTTCACTTTGTCATTTCCATTTGGATACCTTTTATTTCCTTCTGTTGCCTAATTGCTCTAGTTAGAATTTCCAGTAAAATGCCGAATAAAAGCAGTGACAGTGGGCATCTTTCCTTGTTCCTGATCTTAGAGCATAAAAGTTCATCCTTTTGACATTGATTATGATGCTGTGAGTTTTTCATGTATGTCCTTTATCACATTTAGGAAATTACCTTCTATTCATAGTTTTGTAGTGTTTTTATGAAGAAGGGGTGCTGGATTTTATGAAATGTATTTTGTTCATCAATTGAGATAATCATGTTTCTTTTTTTTCCACTCTAATATGGACTATTACATTAATTCATTTTCTTATGTTGAACCATCCTTGCATACCTGAGATAAATCCCACTTGATCATGGTATATAATTCTTTTACTGTCCTGTTGGATTCAGTTTGCTAGTACAATGTTGGGGAGTCTTTCATCTATATGCATAAAGGATATTGGTCTGTAAGTTTCTTTTCTTATTGTACCATTATCTGGTTTTGGTATGAGAGTGATGTTGGCTTCACAGAATGAATTAGAGAGTATGTTTTCTTCCTCAATTTATTGGAAATGTTTTAGCAGGATTGGTGCTAACTCTTCTTGGAATGCTTGATCAACTTCCCTTGTGAAGCCACTTGGCCCTGTGCTTTTCTTTGTTTAGTAGTTTACAGTTTTTGATTACTGGTTCAATCTCTTCAATAGTTATTGGTATATTGAAATCTTCTATTGCTTCTTGAGTCAATGTAGGTAGTTTTTGTGTTTCTAGGAATTTGTACATTTCCTCTAGTTTATCAATCTTTTTAGTGTACTGTGTTTCATAGTATCAGTTTAGAGTCATTTTATATTTCTCTGGGACCAGTAGTGACTCTTTTTTCATTTCTGATTTTAGTTTTCAGCTCTCTCTCTCTTTTTTTTTAATCAGTCTATCAAAAAATTTGTGAATTTTATTGATCTTTTCAAAATATCAAATTTAGTTTTGTTGAACCTCTCTGTTTTTTTTTTTTTTAATATATTTTCTATTTAATTTAACTTCACTTTAATCACCATTCCCTTCCTTCTTTTGGCCTTGGGTTTTCTTTGCTCTTTTATTGTGTTTTGCTTTATTTTGAACCTCCAGTTGTGGGGTTAGGTCTCTAATTGGAGATAATTCTTCTTTTTAATTTGTAAGCATTTAGAACTCAGCACTACCTGTGCTGCATCCCATAAGTTTTGGTATGGTATATTTTCATTTGCATCAATATATGTTTTAATTACTCTTGTGATTTCTTGGTTGCTTAAGAGTATGTTATTTAGGTGATGTCATCAACATGGCAATGCAGCTGGCACAAACTTCTCCCCAGACATTCAACAAAAAGAAAGAGATAACCCTGACTTGTTCATAACTCTGGAGGAGTGTATGGAAGACAGAAGGACCCTATAGATGCTGAATTGAAGGAGAGAGATAGAAGGTAGGAGAACTCCATTCTGGGTCAGTGGGTCCTCCCCCCCACTCAGTTTCCTGCAGAATGAAAGGAACACAGAACCAGCAGTTAGGATTCCTCTCACCTCACACCAGGGACACAGACTAAAAAATTTCTCACAAAAGTGGGACAGATTCCCATTGTTTTGAGATCAGGGTGAGAGGGGAGGACATTTCAAGGCCCAGAACAGTGAGGGAAGAAGACTGTAGGAAATGTGGGCAGAGGCCATTTCTAACCCTGAGTCTGAAAGACTTTCCCCACCCTTGAGGAGCATAGTAGACTGTGGCCCAATACTTGCCTGGGGGACAGCTAAAAATGGTGGCAGCTGGGAGAGTTCTCTGCTGCAGAGGGAGTGGGGCACATAGCCACACACTGAGTCAGACTTTACCCAGAAAATTGTGGGTGCATGAAACCCCCAGCTTCAGCATTGCCTAGTCAGACAGGGGCACCAGGAGGCAATTCAGCAACACACAACCAGACCTATCTGAGCTCCAAGAGATAATTGAGACCCAACCATTCAGACTCAGATGGGCTCTAGAAATAATTCAGCCCCACCAAGCCAGACTCAGCCAGGCTACAATAGGTAATTTAGCCCCACACAGCAGGATTCAGCCAGGCTACAACAGGTAATTCAGCCCCATCCAGCCAGATACAGCTGAGCCCCAAGAGGTAATTCAACCTCACCTGGTCAGATATAGCTTCAGATCCAAAAGGTAAACACCTTCTAAGGACAATTAAGTCACCAAACAGCACCATCTGCCAGGCAGGCTGGAAAGTTCAAGGGAATTTTAGAATGTCACAGAACCTCTCTAGACCTTATCCCAGGCCCAGTGGAACTAGAATACACCCCTTGTATGGGAAACCAGCACTGTTTATGTTGAGAAATGCAGAAAACCCAACAGTTAAAGCAGGACTCTAAAATAAACCCAGGGCTTTCTGGCTACTGAAAAATGGAACACCACTGGGAGCCAGCAGACTTATTTTACCCACACACAGAGAACTTGTTGTGGCCTAGTACCTATCCCCAAGAGACAGGCTGCTGTTGGTTCCTGGTTATGAGGGGATACTGGAGAGCAGAGGTAACCTGGTGACTAGCCAACAAGAGAGACATATATAGTCAGGGAAAGAACCAGAATAACAAAATTCTGATCAGTTAAACAGAAGGTATATTAGAGGTCTAGAATCAGTTGAACTGAGCACAAAAGAACAAATAGAGAATGAAGCCAACCAAAAAGAAAACCCAATGTAAAAGAGAGAAAAGGACCTCTAGAATAAACTAATCAAGGAAACCAAGGCTGAGACACCAACAAAAAATTATGAGTCACACTAGGAAAAATGAAGATATGGTCCAGTCAAAGGAACAAACTAACACTTCAAACAAGATAGAGGAGTTGAAGCAACTAATTAAAGATGTTCAAACAAACATGCTAAATCAATTCAAAAATCAAAACTGTACCTCAAAGGAATTTGCCGAAAAGGTAAAGAGGCAGCAACTCAATGGCAGAAAATATTTGGAAACCATATATTTGATAAGAGACTGGTATCTTGTATACATAAAGAAAACATACAACTCACTGACTTTAGTAAAAACAGCCCAATTGTAAAATGGGCACAAGATATGAAAATACATTTCTCTGAAGGTAAAATACAAATGGCTAAAAAACACATGAAAAAAATATTTGTCTTTGCTAGCTATTAGGGAGATGCAAACCAACACTACAATGAGATACCATCTCACACCAATAAGAATGGCTGCCATTAAACAAACAGGAAACTGCAAATGGTGGAGAGGATGTGCAGTAATTGGAACTTTTATTCATTGCCGGTGAAACTGCATAATGGTTCACCTACTCTGGAAGGCAGTTTTGTGGTTCCTCAGAAAACTATATATTGAGTTACCCTACATTCCAGCAATTTCATTTATTGGTATTTACCCAAAGGGTCTCAAAGCAGTGACATGAACAGATATTTTTACACCAATGTTCATAGCAGCATTATTCACAATTGCCAAAAGATGGAAACAATCTAAGTGTCCTTCATCAGAAGAGTGGATAAACAAAATCTGGTATATACACATGATGGAATACTATTCAGTAGTAATAAGGAATGAAGTCATGAAACATATGACAACATGGATGAATCTTGAAGACACAATGCTGAGTGAAATAAGACAGACACTAAAGGAGAGATATTGCATGTTACCACTAATGTGAACTCTGTGAAAAATGTAAGATAAGTATCTTACATTGTAGAATACAGGGGACTTAGAGATAGCAGCTAGTGAAGGGTGAATGATAATCTAATAAGAACAGACAAGATATTGAGGGTGATCTTAATGATGTGAGAATCCTCAGGTGAGATTATGGTTCATTAATTTACTTTTGGTATGGTAGGAGTGTACTGGAAGGAATGAAGTTATTTCAGGATATTTGTTTTCCCATTGTTTTGCTTTGTTTTGTTTGGAAATGTTTTTTATTTGATAAATAAAGTTAAAAAGATTAAAAACTCAAATCAATGAGCTGAGAGAAGATATGACAAAAGAGAGAAGGATATAAAGAAGACATTGGGCAAACATAAGGAAGAAATTGAGTTTGAAAAAACAAATTGCAAAACTTATGGTAATGAAAGCCATAATAGAAGAGATGAAAAACACAGTGGAGACTTACAACAACAAATTTGAAGAGGCAGAAGAAAGGATTTGTGAACTAAAGGATAGAACATATGAAATCCTACACACAAAAGAACAGATAGGAAAAATTATGGAAACATATGAACAAGGTCTCAGGGAATTGAATGACAGCATGAAGCACACAAATATACATGCATGGGTGTCCCAGAAGGGGAAGCAAAGGGAAAAGGGTCAGAAAGAATAATGGAGGAAATAATCACTAAAAATTTCCCAACTCTTATGAAAGCGATAAAATTACAGATCCGAGAAGCACAGCCCACGCCAAACAGAACAGATCTAAATAGACCTACTGCAAGATACTTACTAATCAGATTGTCAAAGGCAAAAAGAGAATTCTGAAAGCAGCAAAAGCAAAGTGATCCATCACATACAAGGGAAGCATGATAAGATATGAGTGGACTTCTCAGCAGAAACCATGGAGGCGAGGAGGCAAAGGTAATATATATTTAAGACACTGAAAGAGAAAAGCTGCCAACCAAGAATTCTCTATCTGGCAACACTGTCCTTCAAAAATCAGGGAGGATTTAAAATATTTCCAAAGAAACAGACACTGAGAGAGTTTGTGAACAAGAAATCTCCTTTACAAGAAATACGAAAAGCAGATAGGAAAAGACAAGAGAAAGAGGTTTGGAGAAGAGTATAGAAATTAAGACTATCAATAAAGCTAAAAGGAAGAGAGAAAAATTTAGGTTGACATATACAATCCAAAAGACAAAAATGGTAGAAGAAAGTACTGCCTTTACAGTAGCGACATTAAGTGTTAATGGATTAAAATAATCAAGAGTTGACACCTCTCTGTGTGTGTTGTGTTCTGCAATGATGGAGGTGGCTGGGATTGTGGAGCTGTGACCGTGGTGTTCTTTGGAGTTTGCTCTCTGGCTACTTATGGAATTGCTCTTTGAGGGTTGTCACTGTTGTGTACGAGTGTTGAAGTTCACAATAAAAATTAATTTAAAAAAGTTAATGGATTAAACTCCCCAATAAAGAGACATAGACAGGCAGAACAGATTAAAAACAGGACCCAATTATATGCTGTCTAAAAGAGTCTTACATAAGACACAAGAGCAAAAATTGACTGACAGTGAAAGGTTGGAAAAGGATATTTCATGAAAACAACAACTACAAAAGAACAGGGGTAGCTATACTAATATCATAAAAATTAGACTTCAGATGTAAAACAAGTAAAAGAGACAAACAAGGGCACTATATATTAATAAAATGGAAAAAGGAGGAAACACAATTTCATTTCAGAAACAATACTTAATACAAAATATCATCAAAATAGGTCATGGGTGTGGTCTGTCCTGGGAGCAATTTCTCTCTGTCTGTGGAAATGTGAAACCTAGGGAACAAGTTATCTGCTTCCAGTGTACAATGGAAGAACATTCCTATAAGGAGAAACAGGAAGGAAAACAGCGGTGACAGGACACAAACAATTCTGAAGCCCAGCAGGGCATAATACATTGGGTTTCAAGGTCTGAGAGTCATCTATGGAACCATAGTTTCTCCTCCAAACTTGATGAATTGGCAGCCCCAATCCTTTCAGGTGCTTGCTATTTCCTTAAACACTGGAGTGAAGACTCCATCCTGTACAAACATCAGGATACTGGCCAGGCTCTTTGTGAACACTGGGGTATAGACTCCAACCTATCAGAGCATTGGGGGTGTCTCTAGACTCTCTGCAAACCCTGGGGCACAGGCTGTACTCTCTCTAAGCTTTGGGGTGGCAGCACTCTTCCTGAACAACCCTCTCCAACCACCAGGGTACACATGCTCACTTGGGCCAAGATGTCTTCAGTCCAGACTTTATCTTCCATGGTTCTGCCTTGAAGTGATTTTTCCTTCAACTTGTACCTTCTTCTTCCCTTTCAGTCCAGGTTAGCAGTGGTTCAATTCATACAAATTAAGCAAAAAAACTTGTCAGTTTTGCATGTAGTTCACAGGGGGGGTCCATACCACCTGATGAAGGGAGAATCCACAGATCCCACAGATCGTTCTTAGATAACTGCATTTCCAGTGCTGACTTCCACAGAAATTGCTGATTGGTTCCATGTTCAATTAAACCCTCACATGAAGCACTATTCTCTGGGGACTTGCTTTCTGGAGGCTTAGAATTTTCCAAAGCATCAATTTCTGGCTTCTTTGTGCCCAGGATTTGAGGTCTCAGCTTATCGCTTTCTTCTCACATTTTACTATAAGTGACAAGGAGAAGCCAAGCTGCACTTTCCAATTAGCTTGGAAATCTCCACAGCTAAATATCCAAGCTGATTGCTTTCAAGTTCTATCTGCCATCCAACATCAGTACTCAGTTTCATCAAGTTCTATGCCTCTTTAGAAAGGATCTTCTTTCCTCCACTGTCCAATAAAACATTCATCATTTCCTTTGAAAGCCTCATTCTGAGTTGTTTTAGCATACATATTTTTACCAGCAGTCTCTTCAAAACAATTTAAGCCTTTTCTGTCAGTGTGCACATGTGTATAATCTCAATTATATGACTTTCTGGAAGAGGCAAAACTAGAGAGATGACAAAAAAATCATTAGTTTTCAGGGGTTTGGAATAAGAGGGGAAAGGTTGAATAGGTGAAGCAAGGGAATATCTTAGGGCAGTTAAACTATTCTGTATGACACTGTAATGGTGGACACATTACAATGTGCACTTATGAAATCCCATAGAACTTTACAGCACAAAGTTAATGGAAATAAAGTGTGGAAGAAATAATTTAAGTCATCAGGAAATATGAGGATGAATTAGAGAATGTCACCAAACTATCCAACTGATTACAAAGGTATGAAATATTCTCACTGAAGGGGTGGGGGGAAGTGCTGACATAAGTAACTTTGGAAATGAGCAGAGTCTGTAAGTCTAAAGGCAAAAAAAAAAAAAAAAAAAAAAAAAACCTGTAAATAAGCACTGTATTCTAGTTCAAAATGTTAGCTTCCTTGGGGTTGTATGTTAACATTTCTGGATAAAGTTTGCTTCCTTGGGGTTACATGTTAATGTTTTTGATATAGGTACATATATAGTAGAATTGCACAATTATGTAAATGGATGGCATGTGAGACGAGCCAGTTTTCTCACTGTTAAGAGCTTACAGCTAAGCAAGAAGAGGAAGACAGAATAATTCATGTTTTAATGTACTACTGTTGAAGCTATCAGTACAAGCTCATGGAAGGACAGAGATATTTACAAGCAGGAACATTTATAGATATGGGTATATACATGGGTTAGTATTTCCACATATATTTCCATGTTCTGTCTGCTGAGAGGACCTAGAAACAAAAAAACACTCCAATAGCAACAAGCACACCTAGTACTCAGATCTCAGTTTCTAATGTTGTTCTGCAATGAAAGCAATCAGGGATCCTTGAAGAAATGGTTGACTTCAGGACTAGTGTAGTAAATATACCAAATGAGTCTGGAACATCTTGTAGTACTAAAAAGGAAGAAAGTGCTAAAAACAAAAGCCAAAACAAACAAAGAAACACTATGATGGGTGAATGCCAAAGAGACACAGGAGCCAGCAGAGAGAGCACTCTCATTGGCTGAACCTGTAATAATGGGAGCAAAAATAAAGTAGTATTGGATTATAGCCTAAAGTAAAAAATAAATATTCATGACTTGATACTGACATAAATAAATGATTAAGTAAATAATTAATTAGGAGAATAAATGGTGCAGAGTGATTCCAAGTAATTTATGTTGATACACTGCACTTAAGGAGATAAAGCATAACTATCCATTCCTTAAGTGTGGGCTGCACACAGTGACTTTCTTCCAAAAAATACACTGTGGAAAGGGGGAGGGAAGTAATTTCCCAGTGGAGATACTTCAATAACACCACCTAAATTGATGATTGAGGAAAAACTCAACAGTGGTAAACAGTGTTGATAATATGGACCTTGGATATGATATCATGACAATGGCACTTTGCCTCTGTCAATCTTCCTCCAAGAACACATAATCCAAGTCTAATCACAAGATAGAAAAAAATCCCAACTGATGGATAGTGTGCAAAATAACTGAACAGTTATTTTTAATGCTGCCAAGGTCTTCAAAAATAAGTTTGAGAAATTGTCACAGCCAAAAAGAGCTTAAGGATACATGGCTACTAAATGTTATGTAGTATCCAGGATGAGATCCTAGTACAGGAAAGTAACATTAGCAAAAGTTAAAGAAATCAGAATAACATACAGACTTTAATTAATAATAATGTACCATAACAATATAGATGTCAATAATGGGGCAACTGGATGTGGGGGATATGGGAACTCTGTACTACCTTCACTTTTTTTGTAAATTTAACACTGTTCTAAATTCCAAAGTTTATCAAAAAAAACACTACTTATCATAACTTAGGTGCTCAATAAATATTTATTGAATGAATGAATAGAAAATGCCCTAATAATCCTAAAAATTTGAAGAACAGTTTTTCTTTGTCACCCTCAAACACAAAGTAGACCTGAAAAGTTTATTTTTAGCTTTTCTCCATCCAGTTCATTAGAAATTTTAAAGGATGATTGAACCATTTTAAACAGACAAGGAACACACTTCCTCCATTATCACAAATCTTTAAATTATTTAATTGATACACATGATGTTGACAATGGGGCTTCTTTTCAAAAGTACATCAGTTAAATAAGACAGATACTGCCATGAAGGTTTTAATAATAGCACTTTAATTGGTGTGATGCCTGTAATTTCCAAAGAGCTTTTAAATGCATTCCTTCATTTATTTACAACAAAGAATATTGCAAGAAGTCAGCATCCTTCAAAAGTATTCAATTTAGATAGTGGAGTTTCATATTATCCCTAAATACTGACATCCTCTTTCCAATATCAATGTCATCCTGTGCTTCCCATTTTCTTCTTCCAAGATTAAGACACTATTTTTCCAGGTCTCAGGTCCTGGGAATGTTTAGTGCTGACAGCTCACTGGAAAATGCAGTCAGCAGAAGGGAGCTGCTTCCCCCCCTATATTATGTCCTCTCACTTAGTTAGTCAGCATTTAATTACTAATCCTTTTGAGATTAAAAAAAAGATCAGTCTCAATTCCTCAACAGGGAAATGTCAAGTTCCATCCCAATACCTGGTATTCTGTAGGATTATCTGAGCCATTTTTGCAACTGCCCCCAGAGTTTAACATTTCTGGTCTTCCAGTTCTGCTTCCCTCATATTCTGACAGTCGTTCCAGAGACAACTCTCCATTTAACCTCCTGCAACCCTGTTTCATAGTCTGTTTTGTCCTGGGGAAATCTTCCCAAAAAGGAGAGCTTTTGGCAGTGGACCTGATTATCCAATTTATGCAGATATAGATGTAGGCCAATGTAAGAAAAATAAATGAACCTATGGGTAATGAGAAAAAACTCAGATGATTGGTCAAGAACCTGAAAGAAAATGGACATTAGGTGGCTAGGTTGGGGGAAGAAACATGGATAGATCTATGTAAGCATGTGTGATTTGTAAAGATCATTGTGTTGCATTTTAATTCCAACAGTGAGCATTCACCGCAGAAGAGTTACCAAACAATTACATAGAGAGAATGACATAGCAATGTCATTAGACAGGCTGTGTCACTGGCCAACCCTTAGCAGGCACAGGGTGCATACACTGAGTAGATATAATAACACAGATGAAGGCTATGCATGACTCCAAGACAACATCCCACGCAACCAAATTAATTGTTTTAGTTTGCTAAAGTTTCCAAAATACAATATACCAGACTGTTACAATGGGAATTTTTTAACTTACCATTTATAGTTCTTAGGCTGTGAAAATGTCCAACACAAAGCATCAACAGGGGATACTTTCTCCTAAAGACCAGCAAACAGTGATCCTCAGCTCTTCTGCACATGGCCAGGCACACAGCAACATCTGCTGGTATCTCCCTTCTCTCCCGGGTTTTGTTGCTTCGGGCTTCTGGCTTCTGGCTTCAGCAGCTTTCTCTCTGTTTCTGTGTTTTTTCTGTTTTCTATGTATCCTCTAACAGCTTTTCTGACTGCTCTTTCTGAGCTTCTCTGTGTGCTTCTCTGAATTTCGTCTCTTTTAAGGACTCCAGTAAGAGGATTAAAACCCACCCGAGGCACTCCTCAACTGACATAACCTAATCAAAAGTCGCACCTACAATAGGTCAACACCCCCAGAAATGGATTAACTTTAAGAACATGATTTTTTTTCTGGGGTTCCATTCAGCTTCAAACTAGCACACTAATACAGCTAATGTAGCTAATTCTGCTGAATACCAAATCTACAAGAACATAGAATAATATCGCCTTTGACATAACACAATCTTTCAAGGAGACTTTCCAGCTACTTACAGAAATTTTGATTACATCAGATTCTCCCATTCTGGAAGGGGATGATATTAATTACTACTTCAACATGGGTTTGTCCTTCCTCTGTGCAGGACTGTTATACAAGGATTTACTGAATATTTGAGTCACTAACATGTGATCTTACAAAACCATTCTTTAGACCAAAAGTGGACTTTACAAAAAAGAAGATTTGGCAGTCAGGCCATGGGATCCATAAATACTATTATATTCTGCACTGCCAGAGAGTAGCAATCAAGGACAGCAGTCAGCATACTGTCAAGAGTAATTGACTGATAATCAGGATGAGGTAGGGCTGCAGTTACAAATTGAGGGCAGAGAAAATGTTTGGTGCAGAGTGATCCATCATGGCATCTTTTGGGACTGACCTGAATAATTTTGACAGATAAATGACAAGTGCAGCAGCTATAATCTGAGAAGTGCATGGTGACTAGGGCTCAGATGCTAAAATCTCAGCTTCTGAGAATTTATTCTACTCGCAAACTAACAAGTTAGCTTGTTGTTATTTTATGGATACTGGCAGAAGATACAAGATTCCTTAGTTATATAAAAGGACTTTATTAGTTAGTGCACAGCAAGCAGCATGAATATCAAGTCCAATGGCAATGATGTGGAAGGGTGGGTTTGCACATGAACTGGGTCTATATCATAGCTGAGGTACTCTGAGCTCATAGATTTCATCTCTTTTATAGAAGTCTGATATTAACGCCAGAGCATAACCTTATCCCTCAAGTTTTCTCACTGAAAACACAGTGGTGAGACATGCCTGAGGTAAAGAGCAATCAGAAACTTGCATTATTGCACACCAAGCAAGAAAGTGCAAGGACCCGTGGCAGATTGCCTCTCCCCACAACCCTTGGGCATGTGTTAGAGTCACTCCTCTGAAAGTCATCTAGAGCCACACCGGTTCTGGTCAAGTTTGAGGGGAATCAAGAATAGGTAAAAGTGGAAAAAGACAATAAGAATCAATTGTGGCTTCAAAATCAGCTGCAATAGCAGGGGTGACAGTTTTCCCCAATAATCTTCCTGCTAAAGCTTCCCTGAGAAAGAATCCAGAGTCCTGGAGTGTATTCTTCCAGATGACTCAGTTTAGAGGTCAGTGTCTTTGCCTTTCATTGGCCTTAAAATTCAGGATTTTCTATCTAGTAGTGTCAAAGGGGAAGACAAATAGATTAAGTTGTGGTTTTCAGAACTAACGTCAGTGGCAGAGGCTGACTTCCTTCTTGTAAATTCAGGTAATCTACAGATTCAGAGTAGATCTGCCCCTTGAATGTTTGTGAAGAATTGGAGATGATTGGTCCAAGGAACAAGCTGTGGTAGGCATGGTGATGCATGGTAATGTGATGCCCATATCACGCCTACAGGGCAGGACGTGCTCCACAGCTTTGCAGTGTTCACTCAGCAGAGAATTTCCCACACTTGATGATCTTCCTTGGTTGCAGAGCTACCTTGCCCAGGGTTGCAACTTGGCCTGATGGAGGACAATTCCGATGGGCAACTCTCTAGGCAGCGCCATCTGCTGAGTTAACTGCAGGTTTGTTACAACTCAATTTCCCCCTCTACCTAATCCTACTTTTCTCTTTTCGCAGTTGCTGATTTCAACAAATATTTTGAACCCCATATTCTGTCTTATTTTCTGCTTCTGGAGAACCCAACCTGTGCAGTCACTGTAAAGCATAAATAGAACCAGGCTTTTCAAAAAGCAACTTGGGTTGCAACAAGGCAATATGGTCTGCTCATTGTTCTGGAACTCTCAGGCAAAGATGATTCCAAGCTAGCATAAGAAATTTTGAATTTCTAAAGATAAAGCCCATAACAAACATTTTAGAAATAAATGGGTTAAAATGCAAATGTGCTCTCCGAACAAAACACAACATTGGCTTCTAATGCTGCTCAGAAAAATAAAGTGCTTGGAAAGAACATTTTAAACATGCTTGCTCCATTCAACAGTTTAAATCTGTATGTGATACATTTAGCACTAAAAATCAGCACTGACACTTATCTGCAAAAACTTAAAATGTATTATTTCTCCAGAATGCTTCACCACCATTATGATTCATTCACAGAATGGGTTATAGCAGTTAAATTTCATTGTTAAATTTAACTCCTAGTAGGGGATTTCAGTACAATTTATTATATTTTGTGTATGTGTATGTGTAGGTATATAGGAAAACTTGTTACATCATGACTTTGGCTTTTACAATTCCTAAGGGGTCATACATCATAAATATTTTCAGTTTTCATACTAATGTTTTTATTTCCAAAGCAAAAATTTTGTCTTTGACTGCATTATACCTCTTTCAGTATATTTATGCTGAGTGTATTTATTCTTCCTTCAACTGAGCAAGCAGTACTATGATACCAAGCTGTCACCACTTATACTATTGTATACTGATAATGTGAAAGAATGGAACGCAGCATTTTAAAATATGTAATTTTTCTTAGGTCATCTAGTAGGTTACACATTTTTTATAGTATTCTTCTAGTGGTTTCCCAATATATTCCATTAATGCATTGCTGACATCAAAATATATTAGATTTAGTTTCATTTATTATTAGATAAAAGTTACCTTGTTACTCTGATTACATGTTTTCTTTTTTGACTTCTTTGTCTTATATTTTAATACTACATATTTTGTATAACCCTCAGGTAATTATCATTTTTGTTTTATATAATTCACATTATTCAGACTCAACCACATATTTAACTTAGTTTTTCTTTTTTTCATCATTTGGGAAGAATTTCATATACAGGACACAATGGAAGAAACCTAAAGGAAAACATATGTAAATACATTAAATAAAATAACTCCTTCACCAAAAGATACTATCTAAAGATTGAAAATTCAGGCTACAAACTTGTTGACAAAATTAGCCACCCAACATAGCAAATAATTAGTACATAGAATACATAAAGAACTTCAGAATATATAAAAACTTCTTTATATTGAAAAATACAAACTGATAATAAAGTGGTTAAGACCTTTCAAAGAAGCACTAAAAATAGTAAACATACCAAAGATGTTCAATATATTTATCGATCATAAATGGAAATAAAAATAAAAATCATGAAAGCATTTCATACCACTACTGTAGCAGAAAGCCACAGGGCCAGACAAGAACTGCTGGTGATAATTTGGAACAATGTAAATACTGAGCTACCAGACACTAGCACTTTCAGAGTCTTTGCAACTTTGCAAACAGTTCCTCTTACAATGTAAAAGTGAGCATACACATACACAGAACTTTCACAGAAATTCAACTCCTACTTGTAAATCTGGAGCAGTTTGTGTACATATGTGTAAGGAAACAGGTTGTTCGAAACAGACTTTGTAACAGCAAAAAGCAAAAATGAAAATCCAATGTATAGCAGCAATAGAATGGTCATTGAATTGTGGATGCATTTCTAAAAAACAGTGAAAAAGAGTATGATACAGATACACACAGTCGGATAGTTGCAGCTCAAAAATAAAATTTTGGAGAAGAAAGCAAGTCATAGGAAAATCCACATATGACTTTGGCTCTTACAATTCCTAAGGGGTCATACATGTCCATCCAAAAGGTGTCCACAAATAGAGAAAATCTAGGCAAACAAACAAAGAAAAACTACAAAGAGAAATCATGAAGAAATTCATATAGTATCTAGAAAGTAAAGTTGATTACCTGCAGAACAGAAGGAGGTTCATGTGGTTTAGAAGAAACACACAGCAGACTTTAAAGGTTCTGGAGATATTTTTTTTCTTAAGTGAAATTGCAACTACTCAAATGTGTATTCTAACATTTAAAATTTTACATATATCTTACATATGCTTTCTGTAGACACCACAGTAACAATAAAATATTAGGATTTCATTGGAGAAACTTTGAGAACTTGTAATATGACATTCATTTGTTTAATAAATATTTATTTACTCTGTGGCAGGCACCATAATGGGTGCTGGAGAGAGTGATAAGAGAAGTAGGATACTTGTCTTTAAAGAAACTGTCATTCAAATCGGAGCAAGATTCATTTAACAAATTAATTAAATTACATTATTATGGCAATGGTGCTGCATGAGTGCTAAGTGGTGTAAAGGCAGGCAGGTGAGACCACGTAATGGGGAAATCCCTGCAGCTAGCATGGCAGGGCTGGCCTCTCTTGAGCAGAGAGCTTACAAATGATGATGAACCAGCCCTGTGAAAGGATGTGGTAAAATTTCCAGGCAAGGACATAGAATATATCCTAATCTCATCTTTTAGACTGGAGTATAAGTAGATGATGTTAGAGTTGATAAATGAAGAAATGCCAATATAGTGTATTAAGAATTTTGTCTTGTCAGAAAAACTAATGGTTAAAATAAGTTGGAGTGTATGAGCCTAAATTTGGAGTAGGGCATAATAGCATGGTGCAGGAGTGATGGTTAAATGGTTAGATTTTCATTAGTGAAGCAACCATCACATGACTGGCAAGGAAATTATATTAAGGAAATTTCAAAAATTAAAGTTACTTTCAAGTATGTAATGTGAATCACATGTGATCTTTATAAGTAAATTACATTTATATAGTGTATATTAGGTGTGTTCTCTCACAGTGTGGAAACTTCAGTTTTTTCTTTATTTTTTAGAATGTTTGCTTTGGCTCTTTTGAAGGAAACCTGATGTCTTAGGAAGCCACATATTGTTAGACTGTTTCTGAAGACAAAGAATAAAATGAAGACTTTCACTACAACATGGGACCAAATAGCATATTCAAATCACCTAAAAATTGCCCACTCTCCTGGCCAAGTGTGCCCCAAAGATTATTTTTCTCCTTCCCTCTCCTGGGTATTCTGAAGTTATTTCTGAAACAAAAGAGTTGATCCTATTAATTTGGAAATTATCATAGAAAATAACTTCTCTGATTAAAAGTATAAATTGCCCCTACTTTCAAGTTCCTTGGAACCCCAAGTGTGACATTTAATCTAAATTATTGGGATAATCATCACAATT
The DNA here is from genome assembly GCF_015220235.1 of Choloepus didactylus. NCBI lineage: Eukaryota > Metazoa > Chordata > Mammalia > Pilosa > Megalonychidae > Choloepus > Choloepus didactylus. Next base: position 29,323,166 of record NC_051307.1, read on the forward strand.
CCTCTTTCCTCCTGGTTATGAAGATACAACCTGGGTGTTTTATATGAAGTAGAATATGCAATTGAGCTGTTAAATGAATATAAATGCAGGCCATTTAAAATTTTTAATAGAATTATTTTGTGTGTGCACTTAATACTACCAGACCCTTCCATCCATTTATGTAAATGCTACTACTAATCACTTGCATTAAAATGAACTGATATGTCAATAGCGTTATCTCTAAACTCTTGGGGCTTCCATCTCCTGTATGAGGTACCTAATTTCATGCTCTAATAAAATTGCTGATTTATATACTCTACTAACTTATCCTCCTAACTTTACTCATAATAATTAAATTGTATGGTGTTTTCCAAAAAGACAATTTTAAGCTTTTACTGGAAAGAGAATTGCTTGTGTAAATGTAGCTTGGCTTTATTGCTTATAATATAGCTAAAATTCCTCACTTTTTGAAATATATCAATATGACATTCAGTATAACGTAAGGATACAGAAGCTTAGAGACTCTTCAGAGTCAGTTTATTCTCAATACTTTCATTGTGCTTTGAAGCAGAATATAAAAAAAAGCAACTTAGAATTTCTGTAATTTTCTTGATCAAAAATCACACTATGTGGGGTGGATGATGATTTATGCAGTATTGCATAACTCCAATCAAACAAAATGCCTTAAATTTTTAATCCATCTGTCAGTTTGACCATGTGTTAATTTTTAAATTCCAAGTAATATTGTGATTGTTATTTAATTCCATGGTGATGTTCATTTTTGTTTGAGATTATGGAGTTCTAATTTACTCTTAAAACCATCCTGCATTATTTTAAGAACCTAACTAATTTCAAAATAGCACATTCTATATTAACTGCTAGCTTAGACTTCTCTACAACTGATGTCCTCTCATGATTTTTAATGTATCTACTTTAGGAACATAAGTGCTTAAATACATAAACTTATATTTTTTAAATTATAAACCTGAAATAATCTAATATTTCAGGCATTTAAATATGTAAAATAAAAACCAAAATTATTTCCATTATTGATCCATGCTCTACTAACTTTAAATAGCCCTCTGTTGAAATTATATATCTAAGCAAGCATATTATACTATTTTTTTAAAGCAATTAGCCCTCCCAATTCAATTCAAACTAAAAACTTGATGTATTGGGCGATACAACAGAGAATAGTGAATAAACTACTTTGCTAGATTATAATTTATCAGAAAGTTTTAGGTATACTGTGCAACTTACTAATTACTTGTAATTTTGATGAATTTGTAATGAGTTATTTAGTGATCCAGCAAAATCTGTGTTTGAAGGAGAAAACATACCACTTCAGATACCTGTTTTTTTCAAATAACTCAAATGTCATGTCTGTATTTTTCAACTAAATCAAATTGTTTTTTGTTCTCAAATTTTTCCTCTTTAATGACATCCTGTTCTAGATGCCTAGGTGCTTTATCTTCCTTTATCTCTATGAGTATATTGACTTTTTATTGTATTTCCTGTTTTTTGCTTGGATGTTTGCTGCAATTCATATGTGATTTAGTTTGATTTTCATTTCTTTTATAATGCAGATGTTTCTTGAATTTTTGTGATCTTAGTTGCCAGTTCATTTGACATTAAGATACTAAATAACCCTCCAGTATGTTTTATTTGCATGGCAAGGCTTATTAAATAGCTCTTTAATCGATGGGTGATTTTTCCCAGAGGATGATCAAATGTCGTTACTTGGATATTTTCCCTTGGATTTGCTAGTTTACTTACAGAGAAATTTTTCATTCTTCTTACTCAGTGATGAAGCCCCATCTGCAGGGTGCTGGGAGCAAGGTGGGAGACTGAGGCTGGGAGAATGGCCATACCATTCAAATAAATTCTCTTCTGAGCCTGTTTTCCGTATGGTACTCCCACCATCAGCTGTGCAAGATTTCCTTAAGGCCAGATTACCTCTGGTAGGCCAAATTCTGGAACTCTATCTTTACTTTTCAAATCTTTCAAACCGTCCTTCTCTTTTAAGTCTTGCACCCATTTGGAGGTGCCTGGTGCCATAAGAACCAGAGCCTCTCCTAAATTCTACAAGACACTCAGGTGAAATCTGGGTTTTATTCAGGTTTTCCTCACTGTTTTCTCAGTCTAAGTCATTTATCATTGATCTACTTGCTTGTCAACTTTCAAGAAAAAGTCATCCTGACGTTTTTCTCCTATTCACTGTTGTTCTGATGTTTATGCTTTCCCCTTTTTCAAATCTTCTTATTGTCTTTTCTTTGGAGGGATTGAGAAGGTGTTAAGGAAAGTACATATTAAATCCACCATCTTTAACTGTTAAGCTTGATGTTAAAATAGTTAAGGAAAAAAAATAGAAAATTATTTCGGCCAAATATTTTTAGAAGATAAAATATAGTAAATACATTTTCTCCATTTGGAGGCTTTAATACATTCATTCTGGAGAACGAAGGAAAAAGATGTTATATCTCCCAATTTGACCATGATGTGCCTTTTTGAAGAGGGAAATTTTGCCTGTGCTTTTCAAGAAGCTTTCCTTTTTAATTACAAAGATGTTCATCATATTTCTAGGTTCTGAGAAAACAAAATGTTATAACAAATTCTTCCCCTTAAGAAAAGGCATGTAGCACAAGCAGTGACTCTCTCTGGAAGTTTTCTTTGGATCTTAATTTTTGGTATGTTTTTAAAAATTATGTGTTCAGCATTGACATTTGATTGGCAATTCAGTTACTCTTCAAAGTGCTAAGCAAAATTTTCAACATTGATTTTCTTTTGAAATTAAAATATGTATACATTGCAATTTAGATGGATGGTTTTCCTACATATAGAAATTTCTTGAACCCTTTGATGGATGGATATGCCTAAGTACATTAGATGAAGTGAAGCTGAAGAAAATGCTAGATATTGCAGACATTATGCATTTCAAGTGGTCATGTCCATTTCTCTTACCATCTTAGCATATTCAAGAATGGCTTTCAGAATTGTATATGTTTGCTGAATATTAAATATTTCACCTAAATCTAAGGAAATTACTATTTTATTTCATTAGGTCACTTTTTTTTTTTAATTTCCCCGAGATCTTGGTTGTCTTGCTGCCATAATGGATTAAACTTTTCCTTGCTTTGTTTGTTTGTTTGTTTTGCTTTGTTTTCATAAATTATGTTCTCTTGGATTTGCAATATGCCACGTTAATTTGAAAACTGCAGATGTATTTTTTTAAAATTCATTTTATTGAGATATATTCACATACTATGCAGTCATACAAAACAAATCGTACATTCGATTGTTCACAGTACCATTATATAGTTGTACATTCATCACCAAAATCAATCCCGGACACCCTCATTACCACACACACAAAAATAACCTGAATAATAATTAAAGTGAAAAAGAGCAACTAAAGTTAAAAAGAACACTGGGTGCTCTTGTCTGTTTCTTTGTTTGTTCGTTTCCTTCCCCCACCTTTCCACTCATCCATCCACAAACTAGACAAAGGGGAGTGTGATACCCATGGCCCCCCCAATCCCACTGTCCCCCCTCATAAGCCACATTTTATACAATTGTCTTCAAGATTCATGGATTCTGGGTTGTAATTTGATAGTTCCAGGTATCTACCACCAACTACCCCAATTCATTAGAACCTAAAAAGGGTTGTCTATATTGTGCATAAGAGTGCCCACCAGAGTGACCTCTCAGCTCCTTTTGGATTAAGAAATGCGTATTTTCCAGGAATATTTTCAGATTCCACAATCTTCCACAATCTTGGGAATCTCTTAGATGCTTGAGAAATTGTCTACATAAAACACATTAAATGGCATAGAAGAAAGGTAGTGGAAGACAAAAATGAAATTATCTCTGAAAATGAAATGTTAAAGTTCCCAGAAAAAAATGGGATGTTTGTGTACACAGCTAATCTCCTTCAGTCTCTTTTTATAGATTTAATGGTTTAAATAATTCTACCAAAGTCATCCTACTCTCTGTCCTTCCTTTCCTTGTATTTTCCTTTTGAAGGATTATGAATATAGACCATTTCCTGTAGCTATAGCATGCCCAGGTGACTTTAATGCAGGACATTGCAGCACTATCTCCTTCGGTTTTAATGGTCAAATATGACTCCTCCATTAAATCAAGAGTTAAGAATGAGAGGTTCCTCCTGATGCTGTAGAAGAGAATATTCAACATGAAAATGAGACTGAAATGTCCTGTCAGGCCCTAACTTCTGTTATTGACATAGAATTTTAAAACCCAAATATTATTTGGGCATCATCTTTCATAACATGCTCACTTTGAAGGTAAGAAAACAAAATGAAAAATCAATCTTGTTCAAGTTCACAGAGCTTGTTATTAACATAGCCAGGTTATGAAACCAGAAATTCTGATTTATCAGTCCAATGCTCTTATGGTTTTAGTGATTTACAGATAATATTTATGTTAAGCAGAAGTAAGTGCAGGCAGACATTTTAGGACATAGCCATTATCCCAAAGACTAATTAATTAATGGGGCTTGAGCTGCAATATTTATGAATCCTTTGGATGAATGGAAGAAACAGTAAATTATTTAGAGGGATCCAGACTTTTCTTATATAACTGGACTTTAAGATATATTTATATCTTCATTTTTTTTAAAATATATGACATGTAGGACTTTGCCAGACGTTGTATCAAAGAACAACCGACATATATATTATTAGTAAAACAATCCTTTTTTTTTTTTTTATTGCTTCTGTCCAGGCAAATACTAAATAAGGATTTAAAATTATATCCAATGAAATCTAGGTATTGATTGTCTTTCTTATTTTTCTCTCCATACATGTATATATTTATTTCCCCAAAGATGCAGCTACATAATAGTATTCAGAAGCTGGGGTCTCTCTTTATAAATATGTGTGTGTGTGTATATATATCTGTATGTGTGTATGTGTGCATATATATATATATATATATATATATATATAACAATAAAGTGATCAGTTGACTTTTCTTTAAAAAATTGGCTTTGTAATCTTACATTGTTTTGATTAAGCATTTTAAAAATTTATACACGATTTGCCTAATTTTGTTTGTTTCATGAAAATTTTGCATATGTTTTTATTTTCTTTTCTCTTGTATTGTTTAAGTATCTACTTCCTCATGCCAGTTATGCTGTTTAAGGAAGTCCTTTTTCTTTGTAATTTAGATAATTTTTTGGTATTTCCTATATACTTGAAGTATCGAATCTCATATCCAAACCCTGCCGTATTTTCTTCTTTATTAATCCTACTAGCATAAATGACCAATTTATATCCAAATATTTTTGATTGTACAATTTTATGAACACAACCCATATATCTTTATCTTTCCTTGAAATGAAAGAGAAATAAATATCAATTTTGTGAGCTATAGGTTTGGCAACATGAAGTAGTGTGTCAAAATATAATTTCTTATTAGTTAGTAATTTAATCTGCCCTGAAATAGAAGTCAGTTAAATTTAAAAATATTAATTTATATCTTGCAGTAGAATCTGAGATCTTGAGACTGTGGTTTAATATAAGCTACTAAATGTATGCTTAATTAGTCCTATTATAAAAATGAAAAGGATTTTCATAAAGGAAGCAGGGTAGGAGGAAATCCTTCCCAGATTATTTTATAAAACTTTAATAATTTGAGACCATTGATTGACAATGGCAGTCTCATTTCTCCATGTTTTTTCAGCACTCAATAATAGCCTTTGTTCTGAACTATCTTTTCAAGCATGTTTGTATATAAAAATTCCTTGGAAAATAGTTATTGTCTGCTTCCAGAGAACAGGATTTGTTTGCTGTCCAGGACAAGAAGCTTAATAACTTTCCCTGTTGCCAAAGTTGGGTAGGTTTGTTTGCAGATTATTTATAATCTGCAATTGACATTTCCTAAATTTAGGGTTCCTCGGATAGAGCACATAGTCAATCAAATGCACATTCAATAGGGCCTACCCCTGCATCTCCCTAGTGGAACTTAGAGGAGAGGGTGAACTGAAGCAAACATGAAGCTCATTTTGTCTGTTCTGCCCTGAGTAATAAAGTTCTTTCCTCTAACCCAAGTTACTCTTGTCTTCTGCTAGTATCCATGAAGCTGGGTCAAGCTAAATCATTAGCTTGCAAGTAGGATAAAATCACAGCCCCTTCACAATTCTTGACACAATGTACTATTTTAAGATTTTTTCATTTCTGTAATTAAGTATGAAGTCCCAAAATTCTCATTGGATTTGATTTACACGTTTGGTTATATTTGTTCCTTCCTTTCTTCCTTCTTTCCTTCTATCTTTCTTTCATTGTTTGTGTTCCTGTTTTTAGAACAAAAATATTCTCATTACACCTCTGGATTCAGATGACCCAAAAAGACAATGTCTCAGAGTGATACATATCCATAATTATTAAGGATTCTCCAAAGTAAAATCTCGAGGTATGAGGTGAACATGAGAACGTCTGATGAACTATCAGAACATCTGAAGACTATCTGATGTAAATGTTAAAGGGAAAATTCACACAACTGACATATATGTTTCACTATTTTAACACAAATGATGAAACAATATATATATTTTTTTCCTAATAAATGTGTATTCTTAATTCATAACACTGTTTTGGAGTATGGCTATTGTATTTTAAAAATCAATGGTTTCTTTCAACTTCCATGTGAGACCAAGGGAAGAGATGTTTATTTGGTGCAGGATCTATATTTTCTAAACTATGTAACTACTATAGTCCGTTTGCTCAAACATCATAATTACATGGAAGTTTGAATAGGAAAGGAGATCTGGTAGGTTTGTATAGGTTAGTGTGAAATAGCGACACATCTCCAAATAATTTGGGCAGAAAATAAAAATATATATGCAGGGTCCCCCTGTGGAGCTTGGGGGAAATGTGGAAGTGTTGAACTTCCTCACCTGGATTGTTGCTGATGGTCTCACAAACACTGAGGACTGATGACTTGGTATGCCAAGCATTCTACCTTGGGGCTTGCCCTTATGAAGCTTGTTACTGTAAAAGAGAGGCTAAACATGCTTATAATTGTGCCTAAGAGTCTCCCCCTGAGTACCTCTTTGTTGCTTGGATGTGGCCCTCTCTCTCTAAGTAAGCCAACTCAGCAGGTGAACTCACTGCCCTCCCCTCAACGTGGGACCTGACTCCCAGGGTATAAATCTCCCTGGCAATGCAGGACCTGACTCCTGGGGATGAATGCGGACCCAGCATCATGGGATTGAGAACATCTTCTTAACCAAAAGGGGGATGTGAAATGAAATGAAATAAAGTTTCACTGGCTGAGAGATTTCAAATGGAGTTGAGAGGTCACTCTGGTGGACATTCTTACGTGCTATGTAGATAACCCTTTTAGGTTTCAATGTATTGCAATAGCTAGAAGTAAATACCTGAAACTATCAAACTCCAACCCACTAGCCTTGACTCTTGAAAACAATTGTAGAACAATGTAGATTACAAGAGGTGACAGTGTGACTGAAAACCCTGTGGATCATACTCCCTTTATCCAGTGTATGGATGGGTGAGTAGAAAAATGTGGACAAAAACTAAATGAAAAATAGGGTGGGATGCAGGGAATGATTTGGGTTTCTATTTTACTTTTATTTTTTATTCTTATTCTTATTGTTTCTGGGGTAAGGAAAATGTTCAAAAATAGATTGGGATTATGAATGCACAACTATATGATGGTACTATTAACAGTTGATTGTACACCATGGATGACTGTATAGTATGTGAATATATCTCAATGAAACTGAATTTAACTAAAAAAATCAGTGGTTTCACTTTATCTGGGGCTTTCAGTTTACTTAGGTTATTTTCATCAAGAAAACCTGTTAACAGTATAGATTTCACCTGCATTTCTTTAAAAACCTTTGTCGTAGACAGGGTTTCTCTAACTTATGTAACTGCGTTTTTTTAAAAAAGTAAAATGTGAATTTTTATTACAGCACAGAGGATGAATTACCATTTCCTTTATAACTATTTGTAGGAGAAGCAACATGAGATCAAACACTCTGTAGGGCCATTGCTGGATTCAAGGTCATTTCAGTTTACCATCATTAACTGCTAGAAAAAGTTATTCATGCAGCCAGTTGCAGAATTATAAAAATGCTTATTATAGACCTGTTCAATTTGCTACAATTTCTTATAAGTCTGGGAATACTAAAACAAAAACAAGTATACAAAAAAGAGACATTTATAATCATCTATACAAAGACTGATGAAATGGGAACTGAAGACTTTTATTGATAACTTGAAAGAAAACATTGCTTTACTGTTTAACAATGGTATTTTGTTCTCCTTTCCCTTTTTGTTATTACTGACTTCTGGGATCCTTTCAGTCCTATATTATTCATATAACCAATTTGATGAAACAAAATTATTTTCATGAGAAACACACTTTGATTTATTTTTAAATTATTTTCCATTAAAATTATAACAGTTTGCAACTAGAGTAGACCCTAGAGATGATCTTTACCAAATTTCTTACTGAACAGATAATGAGATGAAGGAATTGAAAGATGAAAGAATATTCCCTAATCCCTTTCTCCACCACAGAGAACACTACAAGTTGTCATTAGCATTTAGTTCACTGCTCTTTCTACTATATCATTCTACACTGGAGACATTACCTTGTTTTGGATTCAGGAAAACAATGCCTGATTTTTTTTTTTTCCCTGAAGTATGCTGACTGGCAGGAATTTTCATGTATGTGTTCTTCTAATTTTTCTGACATTTTACCATTCAGTCAGACATATATTGTAAAAATAGATACTAATATTTCTAAGGCTACATTTACTATGTTGAGTAAGAACTGTGGTAATTACTTATTTAGTTGTTAATTTATGCCATCATGTTAATTTATGCCACACACACACACTGGAAGGAAGATCACAAAACCATCAATAGTAGGCTATAAACATTTGTTTGAATAAAGTGTCAATGGAAAATATCAGAAAAAAAAAAAAAGACCTTCAGAGAGTTGCTACTCAGTAAAATTAAAGATTCAAATTAAATGAGGAAATAGCCAGGCACATAAGAAGCCCTTAATGCAGTTTGCTTTGTATTTTGTCATTGTTAATGTCATTATTTTTATAGGAAAAAATAGAAATTTAAATAAAAGGAAGTCTTACCTTTGGAAAATTATTAACTTCTGAGATACACGTAAACAAAATAAATATATTATTAAAATGAATTTTCAAAAATTATATGCTGTATCTGCATAGCAAAAGTTGAAGCCAGTGGTTTTATTTAGAACATGCATGATAAAAAGCTTTTAAGGAAAGAGATGTTGCTTGGCCTGGCGTGAAGAATAATTTAATGTGTCAATTTAACTTGGTTATGGTGTTCAATTGTTTGGTCAAGCAAGCACTGGCCTGATTGTTACTGTGAGGATATTTTGTAGATGGATATAAAACATTAGTCAGTTACTTGAATCTATGGCTTATTGTATCTACAGCCAAAAGAGGAGATTGCCCTCAACAAAAGGGGAGTTTCCTCATATACTCAGTTGGAGGACTTAAAGTGAGAAGTGTAGATTTCAGAAGTTAGAATTCCTGCCTCTTCTTCAGGCAACTAGCTTCTCCTGAGGAATACAACTTCACCTTCGTGGGAATTTTGAGCTTGTGTTCTGCCCTAGAGAATTCACATATGCAAGATTTCAGAATCACTTTTTTGAAGTTCCCAGCATGTAGCCTGCCCTACAGAATTCTGACTTACCAGTATCCATGGTCACGTGAGCCAATTCCCCAAATCTCTCAGGATATTTAAATAGACCTCTGGATACTCCAGAAAATAGAGCCTGAGATAAACTTAAATGCAGATATTTTGTGAGGTGCAATCTTATGGTACACACTTTTCCAGGTTGACTGGCAAGCAGATGCCCTCCTATCTCCTGCAAACAGGAGAAAGACATGTCAAACATTCTAAAGATGATATTTGCAATTCTATGAAGTGACTTATAGTGGTCATCTAATGCAAGCTACAGTACCCCATCTCATTCACATCAGCTGCTCTAAAACCATAATTGATATTAATCTTTGCCTTCCACTAGTCCTTTTCAATCTTCCTCACTCTTTGCCAAATCTTATTCCTGAAGAAAGTCTGAGAACAAAATATTCTTTCCCTTTCTGGATGGTTTTCTGGTTTGCTAATGCTGCCAGAATGCAAAATACCAGAAATGGATTGGCTTTTATAAAGGGGGTTTATTTGGTTACAAAGTTACAGTCTGAAGGTCATGAAAATGTCCAAATGAAGGCATCAACACAAGTATGCCTTCACAGAAAGAAGGCCAATGACATCCAGAAAATCTCTGTTAGCTGGGAAGTCACATGGCTGGTGTCTACTGATCCCAGGTGGTGTTCCAGCTCCACTTTCAGCTGCTGTGCTTTCTTCAAAATGTCTCTCTTGGCTGCAGCACCTCCTTATGTCTGTGAACACTTTTATAGGACTCCAGTGATTCAATTAAGACCCACCCTGAATGGGTGGTGTAACACCTCCATGGAAATAATCCAATCAAAGGTCTCACCCACAGCTGATTGAGTCACATCTCCATGGAAACACTCAATCAAAGGATTCCAACCTAATCAACACTAATACACTAATACATCTAACCCCACAAGATTGCATCAAAGAATATGGTGTTTTCGGGGACATAATAAATCCAAACTGGCACAGATGATGTTTTCTATAATTATCCATTCATATTCAGAATTAAGCATGGAAGAACTAAGAGATGCTTTGAGTTTCAGAAGTTTTTCTTTCTACTTGGATTATTCAGATTTTTCATGGTAGTGAATGTCAATACCCCTGAGTAGCACAGTAACTCCTCCTCTTTGCATGTTGGTACTACTGCAATGAGGACTCAGTGGAGGTAGTTGCAGCTTTCAGTTCAGTGAAACACTGTTTTCCTGGGGGAAATCTTGCCCCTCTTGGAACCAGTGCTGCTAACCAGCAGATCTTAAGTTTATTGGGATGGGCAATGGACCTAATGTCTACCATTGGGTCACTGGCAATGATAATGAGAAGATCCAAATCTATTTCAATCTTTTGTAGTAAACCAGTGGGCTTTATCGACCATATATTGTCATTGTGTTCATTGGTTCAGCTGGAGGACAGTGTGCCAAGCCTTCAAGGTGCTGGCCATAGTTAGTGCCTTCCACAGATCATTTCACCATTCAATCAGATAGGCTCTTCTTGTCATAAGAGCATTAAGCCACATGGTCAGGTGACTGTAGTGGCAATCCCACTACCACTAGGTTCTTTCATCTGAGATAAAGTGGTGTGGAATACCGTGTTGCTATATCAAGCTAACAAAAAGTGCTATAGGGAGAAAAGTCCAGCCTTTATTCAGAGAAGCTTTCACTTCTTATATGAGGATAAATTGCTGCCCCATCCAAAGTAAAAGAGCCTGGTAAAATCTACCTTCTAGCCTGGTGTCTCATTGGCTCCTTAGAATGAGTCTAAATCAAGGCCTAAATATTCCTTCACTGCAAACTTGTAGTGCATTTAGCAGTGGCAATGTCTAGATCAAGAGGAGATCTTTGTGGATTGGCCTCTAATATTTTCAAGCCTTGCCATCATTACCAGTCTTTTCATGGGTCCATTTTGCAAACATGGAGAGATTGATAGGAGAGGCTGGCTTATATCCATTGAACAAGTCATCCTGTCCACTTGTTTGTAAGAGGTTGCAGTGGTTGTTCTCTTTTAGACATCAATGTCAGACAAACAAACAAAAAGATTATTAAACACAAATAGAAATAACCTCATTACTTTTCTCCTAGACCTCTTGGTTACTGATTTTTCAGACTTTTTTATTCAAGAATTAACCACTAAACCATCCACTCTTGCCACTCTTGTAAGCCTTAGGCTAATTCTCCCTCTACACAAAACAAATAGCAGTACTGCTCACAGATTTGACTACTCAGAAGTTTTCCTTCATCAAGTCCTTCAGAACACTTCTTTACAGGGGCTATATTACAGCAGAACTTTAGTTGTGAGTTGGGAGAAAGGCAAAAACTGTAATGGAGGCAGGGGATATAGAAGTATGGAAAATGTATTTATGTAATTTATTCATGATTTCTAATCAGTTTGAGTCCAATTCAAAATGTAATATTTCCATCAAACAAGGAATACCTGAACTGTTGCCCAACTGTTGCTCTGATGGTGAAGTCACTTGGTATCCCATAATAAGGCATTCAGTCTCTATCAGAACAGAGTAGCAATTTACAGAGCTTCTTTCTTTCTTTATTTATTTTTAGACAAATGTAGTTCTCTCTATTGGAGGGCAGGACCTTGCTGTAGAACTCTACGGTTCTTCAGAATAACTCATATTGGGACTTTCCAAATACTCCATAAAGCATTAATACACTGTTGTATCTTCTGCTTCCACATTTCAGAATTGCTTGCATCATAGCCTGGATCTTACATAGATAATGTTTTATTCTAGGTCCCAACAAAAACTTACACTTAAGTCTTCTATATGCTGTCTCACAATTCAAAGGAACCACAAAAATACTGTTACATTATATTTTAATAGTAGAGGGTACAAAGTGCAATATCTTGTCTTTTACCTTGGATGTGATGTCCAGTATTCTCCCATTCACTTATATAAAGAGGTGGAAGGTCAATAAATCTAGGGTACTTGTCATTTTCTGCCCACCTATTCCAAATTGGATCATGTCATCAATTAAACGGACCATGGTGATGTTCTTAACAATGTTAATATGAATTATTTCACTGGAGACTAAATTTTAGCAGAAAGCAAGAGAGTTAACATAACTCTGAGTCAGGTCAGTAAGGTGTAATGCTGTCAATGGAAAGCAAAGTTAAAATTTATTTTGTCCACTCTACTGTTTTTAAATAGTTTTATTGGATGTAATTGACATACAATAAACCACATATAATTTAAAGTGACTATTTTGATATACATATACACAAGCACGCATATGGGGGAGAGAGAGAAAGCCTGTGTCATCTTAGAGAATACATATATTACCATAAACAGTATTTTTAGGAATATGAATATTAAAGGTGCTGTTAGTGAGGGATCATAGGAAATGAGGAACATGTTGTTTTGGAAACTGGAAAAAAGAAGATCCCTGTTTTATAGTGACATAAAGCTTAGCTGAATAGTATCCTAAACTTATGTGAAGAGCAGATCTGTAAGACATGAACTGGGATAATTAACTAAGGAAATTTACAAGCAAAGTGTGAAAGTGTCTGGTTTCTTCTTGCTGCAAATAATAAAATGTGAGATGAAAGAAATAAATTGAGAGAAGAACTGTTAGGCAAAAAAGGAACCAAGCCTTGATTATTTGATTAATTATCAGCATATCCAGATTGCAAAAGATGCTAAAATTACAGTATTTGCTGTTAGGAAAGCACATTCTAGAGAGAAGACCAAGGGTATAATTCAAGCTTTTTCTAGTGCTGAAGAGATTAGACATGTGACTCATGAATCCCCTCAGTCATCTCAGAAGAAGCTATAATAAAGGATTACCCAAGAAAGATCTGTGGAGGACTCTCTTGTCTAATGTCTTGAATTCCCATGACATATATAGTAGACACACATGATTTTGAGAATGATGTATCAGCAGAAGTACTACAAACTTGTGATAAAAAGGACAGAGACAATAAAATAAAGGAATGCTGTTGGACACTCAAAATTCTACGGACTGGAAACACACTGATAAAACTACTTAGTGGAAAACATGTACTACCCTTTAAAAGAAAAAGAACAATGACCCAAACAGTGGAGCCTTGGGCCAAGGCAGAGTCTCTTTCCCAGAGTGTGGAGGCACATGCCAAGAGAATCATTCCCAAGCCCTGAAACCTAATGGAATTTGCAACTGGATTACAAAATTGCTTGGGACCAGTGGCACCTTCCTTCCATTTTCTCCTTTTGAAATTGACATATACAAAATTTTTATCTTATGCCTTACCACCATTTTATTTCAAAGTCAGATAACATGTGTTCACTTTTCATCTTCACAGATGGAAAATCATTTTACAACAATATGAGCATACCAAAAGTCTCATTCATACTTGATTTATATTATTTAGATGATGAGATATGGGACTTTTGAGCTTCTGATATTTAGATGATATTTTGGATTTTGAGTTGATGCTGTGATGGGTTGAAGCTTTGGGGGATGTTGAAATCAGCAGATGTATTTTTCACATGGAAGAAATATGAGTCTTTGGGGACCTGAGGGTGAACTGCAGTAGGCTAATGGCCCACCAAGAGATATCCATATTCTAATATCTGGAACCTGCAAATGTTATGTTTGATTGCATAAAGAGACTTCGCAGATGTGATTAAGTTAAGGATTTTGAGACGGAGAGATTTTCCTAATCAGGTAGTCCCAAAATGCAATCCAAGTATTCTGATAAGAGGAAGGCAGAGAGAAATTTGGTGTGCAGAGAAGGCAACGTGTTCACAGAGGCAGAGACTGGAATGATGTAGACATGAGTCAAGGATGACATTAACCACCAGAAGATGTAAGAGGCAAGGAATGGATTCTCTTCTAGAGCCTCTAGAGAGAAGGCAGCCCTGTAGACACCCTGATTTTGGCCCAGTGATGCTGATTCCAGAATTTTAGGCCCCAGAACTGTGAGGGAAAATCTGTTGTTTAAAGCCACAAAGTTTGTGGTGATTTGTTAGAGCAGCCAGAGGAAAATTAACATTCACTATAGTTCCCATTTACATTTTCTTAATATCTAATGCTATTGAGCATATTTTCCTGTACTTAATTAAATATATTAAAATTTATTAGATTAATTTACTAAATTAATTTATTATATAAATGATATATATAATTTTCTTTTATCAACTGTTCAAATACATTTTCACAGTCTGAGTCATTATTATATTTTGATTATTCTTTACAGATTCTGGCTATAAGTCCTTTATTGGATATATGATTTGCAAATATTATTCCCAAATTGTGGCTAGAATTTTAATTCTTTAAGTAGTATTTTTAAAGTAGTAGAATTTCTTCATGTTGATAAATTCTAATATATATATATATATATCACAAATTGTGTTTTTGGTGTCCTGTCTAAGAAATGTTTGCCTAACCCAAGGTTACAAAGGATCCTCTTACATTTTCTTCCAGAAGTTTTTAATAGTTTTTGTTTTTGTGTTTAGGTTTATGGTACATTTTTAGTTAATTTTGTTATCTGTTATGAAGAATGGATCAAAGTACATTTTTAGCATATGGATATCCCACATGTTTATTTCAGGCACCATTTATTAAAAAAACTATCCTTTCTCCACTATATTTACTCTCTTCCTTTTAGAAAAATTACTTTTGGACTCAGATAAGGTGTATTAAGGACACCTCAACATAAGTCTCCTGCCATTTACAACTAAAAGCCCTAGGCTTAATATATAAAGAAACTATCTGAGGACAAATAAAAATACATAACAGCAAGCTAATAGGAGAAGTAAATACAAACATAGAGTAACTGAAATGACATTTAGTTTTTTATTTTATTTTCTCCCATATCTCCTGGCTTAGACCTTGAGGTGATCCAAATCCCAGAACTGTGCCAGGCATGATCTTTAACAATAAAGTGTCCAAGAGAAACTTCAGTCTTTCAGGCAGAAGACATGGAAGGAAGACCCTTGTAGGTTTAGACTATGAAAGAAAATCTCAAATTATTTTCATTTCTTTTCCCTGCTCCAATATAAGCCCTCTTCATTAATTGTATTCCTGCTGCATAGATCAAGGTAGCAGTGGCCTATTACACACAGGTACTTAAATCTTTGAGAAAAAAAAAATATCTTTTTTTTATTCCAAATAGAGGAACTGGGTATATACTCACTACAATAGTGAATAAATATATCCCAAATTTACAAGGTAATATCTAAACAAACAGTTCATTTTGCTTTTTTTTATGTTTGGGGTGCAATTTTGATTAATGCATTCTCGTGAAGTATTTTTATATGTCTAAGTAGCATAAGGTCTAACTGTCATTCAAAGTGGATCCTTTTGAATGCTCTTCCTTTTGTACACCAAGGTTTAGAAAATAATCTGCATAGAATAGTGTGGGATAAGAAAAAGGAAGACTTACTCCATCCCCAACAATGCCATAGACCATCATGTCTGGAGAGCTGATGTCTGGGTGATCTGGAAGATAAGCAGTGGGTCTGCATTCCAGTGGACAGACTCCATGCAAATGTTGCCTCTAACAATGTTAAAGTTTGTAAAACATGTTTTGTGTGAAGTTCAAAGACTTTTTAACAAAGAGCAAAATGTCATTGAAATAATCATTAAATAAAAAAAAAGAAAAATAGGGCCTAGATAGTTCAAATTCAGGATTAGGACACATTTTTACTGTGCATGATTATTAAAAAGTATATAAAGAAAATACATTTTCTTACAAAATATATGTTTATTAATTTCTTGCCAAGTTTAGGCCATATTAAAATATAATGTAGAAATTATATTATCAGTGAAGTAAATAATGTTATCCTTTGGCTTTAATTACTTGAATATAATAGTTTACAATAAAAGTTAAAATATTTTAGGTTTTGACATAAATAATCTGAAAGGATTAATGTTTAACTCCATATTGCCAAAGTAAGCTTGACATTGATCTGATTTGTAATAGAGTTCTCATTTTGTTATTAAATATTATGGTTTATTGCACAAAATTATTGACAAAATTCTAAACTATAGTGAATGTACTACAAGAATATATACCTGAAAATTCAGTTTATTTATGTAAAATTATATGGGTGAACGATTGTGGGAAGATGGCAGAGTAGGAAGCTCCAGGACTCAGTCTTTCTACCAAAACTACTATTAAACAGGCAGGAACTGTCTGAAACAATTATTTTGAAGCCTTGAGGACCAGATGAAGACTATACATTATCCAGGGAAGAGTAGAAAGAAGAGGCTGATAAAATAATATAAAGAACAGTACATTTCTCTCTGGCTAGAGGCTATTGGCACCCATCCAACAGTCTTGTGGCAGGCAGCCATGGGGTCCAGCCCCTGGCTATCTCATTGATGACAAAAAAGGATGTAGAAATCCTCTTCCCCAAGACCAGGGTTGGCACAGCTGATCATGGCTTGTGATTATTGACTTTGGATTGCTGGGGGCCTGGCTCTGAGGGCAGTCATTGTTTAAACTCACCCAGGACAAAGGTAACAGTGGCCATTGTTTCAACTCACCCCAAAGTCTGTGGCAGAGGAGACTTAAAGATGCTATACTTCCTCAAGGCTGCGGAGGACACTTAGTTGAAGGACTGCATTT
This sequence comes from Choloepus didactylus, assembly GCF_015220235.1. Lineage (NCBI taxonomy): Eukaryota > Metazoa > Chordata > Mammalia > Pilosa > Megalonychidae > Choloepus > Choloepus didactylus. Next base: position 29,340,421 of record NC_051307.1, read on the forward strand.
GCTGGGCAGGCCAAGAAAGCTCAGCTTTTGGGAGCCATGGAAGAAGCTCTTGGTGCCCTGTTCAACTTCCTCCACGGGGCACTTTGGAACCAGTCTGTGACCACTTTGTACATCCCTGGCCTTGTTTCAGCCAGGAAAGACTGACTTGGAAAAGTCCTCTCTGGAATGCCCTTTCTCCCAAAATGTGCCCTCCAGGGAAAAGTAGCTTAAGACTATGAAAGAAGTGTAAGAAACTATAGAGTTGGGCAATCTGGGGAAAAGGCTTATAGCTTCAAACACATTGGAGAGAAAGATCTGCCTCCTGAGAAACAGAGGGGGCAACCCAACCCCTGTAAATAGAGGAACTCTGAAACAAATAACAAGCAAAAGCCCAGAACAAGGCATAGGCCAAGAAAGACAGGGGAAACCCTACACAGTGCATTTGCCTTGGGCAGCCCTTCCTAATAGGAAGGCTGGAATTCAATAGAATCTGTCTTATCACCAGCTGGTTACAAAAACAAGAAATAGGTATCTCAGGGAATACTTCCCAGAGTTAACATTTTTAATATGAAAATGTACAATGTGCAAAAGAGCACAAGATAAACAAAGATACAGGAAATTATGGCCCATCCAAAGGAAGAGGATAAAAATCCAGAAGACACCAATAAAGTAGACCTGAATGTGGACGTACCAAATGGAGCCACTAAAAAATGATCCTAACAATGCTGAAGCAAATGAAGGAAATACTGAGATAGAACTAAAATATATCAGGAAAACAATAACTGAGCAATATAAGAATCTTAGGATAGAGAGAAATTTTAAAAGGGACAAAACAGAACTACTGGAGTTGAAGGTCACAATAACTGAAATGAAAAATTCCCAAGAGGGTTTCAAAAGCAGATTGGAGCTGGCAGAATAAAGTATCAGTGAACTCAAAGATAATACACTTGAAATAAGTCAGGCTGAGGAATACAAAGGAAAAAGAATTATGAAAAGTGAAAATAGTCTGACATCTCTGCGATAGCATCAAGCATACAAATATACTGACTATTGAAATCCCAGGAGGAGAAGAGAGAAAGGTGCAGAAGGATGATTAAAAGAAATAAAACAGAGAGCTTCTAACCTTAGCAAAAGATGTGAATACACGCATCCAAGAAGCCCAGAGAACAACAAACAAGGAAAACATGAGAAAAAATAGATGTCATCATGTACTGATCAACCTATCAAAGGAGAAGTATAGAGTTCTGAAAACTGCAAGAGAAAAGCAACTTGTTACATAGAGGGGAGTGTTTATTAGATTGAATGCCAATTTCTCATCAAATACTGTAGTGCATGAAGGCAGTGAGCTGAAATATTTAAAGTGTTGAAAGAAAACAATGGCCAACCAAGAATTTTATACCTGGCAAGACTTTCTTGCAAAAGTGAAGGAGAAATTAAGACATCCCCAGATAAACAAAAGCTGAGGGTGTTGATCACCACTAGAACTGCTTTACAAGCAATTTTAAAAAGGGGGTTCTTTTGTCTGAAGAAAATGACACTAGGCAGTGGCTCAGAGATGTGACATAAAGAGATAAAACCCTGTGAAAAACCCATTGGGATAATTATAAATTCATCTATTGTATTGTTTTGCATGATATGTAACTCCATTTCTTATTTCTTACAGGTACTAAAATAAAAGTGCTTAAAAGTAATGATAAAACTATTGTTTTGGACTTATAATGTACAAAGATATAAATGGAAATAAGTACAAAAAAAGATGGGATAGAGGGTATAGAAAATCATATTTGTTTGCTATTGAAGTTATTGACATCAAACTAAATATGATTGCTATATATTTAGGATGTTAAATTTTAACCCCATGGTAACCAAAAGGAAAATAGATGAAAAATACATCCATATAGAAAAGAGAACCAAAGATGTGTGACACACAAAGGCTAAATAACAAAATCACATAAGAAAGTCCTACATTATCAGACATTGCTTTAAACATAAATGGATTAAACACCCCAGTCAAAAGGCACAGATTGGCATAATGCATAAAAAAGGAGGATCCAACCATGTGATGTCTGCAAGAGACTCACGTAAAATTCAAAGATACAAGTAGATTGAAAATGAAAGGATGGAAAAAAATATGCCATGCAAGTAGTAACAAACAGAGAGCTGGGATAGCTATTAGATATCAAATAAAATAGACATTAATTAAAAAATACAAGGGTCAAGGACAGTCATCATATTCTGATACAGGTGACAATCCAACAAGAAGATGTAACAATTATAAATATATATGCACCTAATAGCAGAGCCTCACAATATATGATGAAGCAAATACTGACAGATTTGAATGGAGATATTGATGATTCTTTATTAATAGCAGATTTTAACACAACACTTTCAATAATGGAGCAAAGATCTAGTCAGAAGATCACAAAGGAAATACAAGACTTAGATGATATTTTAAACCAATTAGAAGTAACAGACATATATGGACCACTTCACCCAACAAAAGCAGAATACACATTCTTCTTGAGTGCTCCTGGAACTTTCTCCAGGATAGGCCAAATTTTAGGTAATAAAACAAGTTGCAATAAATCCAAAAATATTGAACTAATACAGTTTATATTCTCCACCATAAGGAAATGAAGCTAGAAATCAGTAACAGAGGGAGAAGGGGAAATTCCCATACATGTGGAAATTAGCAACATATTTTAAAACAACCAATGGGTTAAGAGGAAATCACAAGCAAAATTAGGAAATATGTTAAGGTAAATGAAAGTGGAAAAACAATACACAGCAGCTTATATGATTCAGCAAAGGCAGTACTGAGAGGGAAATTTATAGATCTGTATGCTGACATTAAAAAAGAACAAAGGTTTCAAATCAGAGACCTAAAGTCAAAACTGGAAGAACCAAGAAAATAAGAGAAAAGTAAACACAAAGTGAGCAGAAGGAAGGAAATAGCAGACTATAGTGGAGATAAATGAAGTAGAAAACCAAAAAGCAATGGAGAATTTTTTTTAAAAAATTTGTCCTCTGAAAAGTTCAGTAAAAGAGACAAACATTTAGCTAGACTGACAAAGAACAAAAGAGAGAAGATACAAATAACTAAAATGAGAAATGATAACAGTATATTACTACCTACTCCACTGAAATAAAAAGGACTATAAGAGAATACCATGAACAACTCAATATCAATAAATTAGACAACTTAGATGAAATGGACCAATTCTTAGAAACAAACTACCTACATTGAATCAAGAAGAATTAGAAGATCTCAACAAACTGATTAGTAGTAAGGAGATTGAATCAATAATAAAAAACTTCCCAATAAAGAAAAGCTTAGGGCCATATATCTCCACAAGGAAATTCTACCAAACATTCTAAGAAGACTTAACTCCAATTCTGCTGAAATGCCTCCAAAAAGCTGAAGATCAAGTAATATTTCTTAACCCATTCTACAAGGCCAACATCACCCTCATACCAAAGTCAGATAAAGATAACACAAGAAAAGTTAAAAATACACACCAATATCTCTTAGGAATATAGATGCAAAAATCCTCAACTAGCAAATTTAATACAGCAGTATGTTACAAGAATTATTCACCATGATCAAGTGTGATTTATCTCTGGTATGCAAGGATAGTTCAACTTAAGAAAATCAACTAATGTAATACACCATATTAATTTAATGAAGCAGAAGAAAAACACATGATCATCTCAATTGATGCAGAAAAGGAATTTGACAAAATCCAGCACACTCTATTCATGATTTAAAAAAAAAAAAAAGTAGTACACTAGGAAGAGAAGGAAACTTCCTCAATATTGTAAAGGAAATACATGAAAGCCCACAACTAACATCCTATTTAATGGTGAAAGACTGAAAGATTTTACTCTAAGATCAGGAAAAAGACAAGGATGCCCACTGTCACCACTGTCATTCACTGTACTGGAAGTTCTTGCCCAACTGATTAGGCAAGAAAAAGAAATACAATTCATCCTAAATGGAAAGGAAAACGTAAGCCTTTCCCTATTGGCAGATGATGATTCTATAAACACAAGATCCTCAAAAATCCACAACAATGTTTATAGAGCTATTAAATGAATTCACCAAAGTGGCAGGTACATGATCAAGACCCAGAAATCAGTGGTGTTTTAATACATCCCAATTGGAAGAAGAAATCAAGAAAAGAATTCCATCCACAATAGCAACAAAGGGATCAAATATCTAAAAGATCAAATACAACTGAAGATGTATAGGACTTGTACACAGAAAACTACAAAACATTGTTAAAAGAAATCAAAGAAGACCTAAATAAATGGAGGAGCAATCCAGGTATATGGATTGGAAGACTAAATATCATTAAAATATCAATCTTACCCAAAACAATTTATAGTTTAATGCAATCTCAATAAAAATTTCAGCTACCTTCTTTGCAGAAATGGAAAACATCGACTTTATTTAGAAGGGTGAGTGGCTGCAAATAGCTGAAGCCATCTTGAAAAAACAGAATGAAGCTGGAGGACTCATCCTTCTCAAACTTAAAACATATTACAAAGCCACAGTAATCAAAACAGCATGGTACTGACATAATGAACATCATATAAGCCAATGGAATCAAATTCAGAGCTCAGAAATCAATTCTCACTTTTATGTACAACTGATTTTTGACAAGCAGGTAAATACCACTCAATTGGAAAGGAATGGTCTCTTCAACAAGCAGTGCTGGAAAAAGTGGATTTCCATTTGCAAAACAGAAAAAGAAAGAAAAAGAGGTCTCTACTTTCACACTGTTTACAAAAAGCAACTCAAAATGGATAAAAGACCTAAATATAAGAACTTGAATTATCAATTGCCTAGAAGAAAACGTAAGGAAACATTTTTCAAGAACTTGTGTTAGGCAATGTTTTCTTAAACTTTATACCCAAAGCACAAGCAACAAAAGAAAAAATAGACAAGTAGAACCTCATCAAAATTTAAAATTTTGTTCCTCACAGAACTTTACCATGAGTGTGAAATTATGACCTACACAATGGTAGAAAATATTTGGATACCACATATTTGAATATGTTTAATATCCAGAATATATGTAGAAATCTTTCAACTTAACAAGAAGACAACCCATTTAAAAATGGGCAAAAACTTGAATAGACACCTCTCCAAAGAAGATATGCAAATGGACAGAAAGCACATGAAAGGATGCTTAACACCTTTAGCCAACAAGGAAATGCAAATCAGAACCACAATGAGAAACCATTTCACACCCATTAGAATGGCTATTATTTAAAAAACTAAACAGAAAATAACAAGTATTGGAGAGGACTGGGAGAAATAGGAACACTCATTCAATGTTAGTGGCAATAAAAATGGTGCAGCCACTGTGGGAGAAATTTGACAGTTGCTCACTACTAGGTATATACCAAAAGTATTGAAAGCTAAGGCTGGAACAGACATTTGCATACTGATGTTCATAGTCACTTTATTCATAATTGCCAAATGATGGAAGAAACCCAAGTGTCCATCAACCAATGATTGGATAAAAAGGCATAAAATGTAATATTCAGGCATAAAAAGGAATGAATTCCTGATATATGCGTCAACATGTTTGAAACTTGAAAACTTGAGTGAAATAAGTCTGAGTCAAAAGGACAAGTATTGTATGATCTCACTAATTTGAAATAATTAGAATAAACAAACTCATTGAATTAGAATGCAGAATAAAGTTTAATAAGGGATAGTGTAGGGGTAGGGCATGGGAAGTTAAGGCTTAAAATGTACAGGGTTCCTACTTTGAATGATGTTAATGTTTTGGTAATGGGTGTTGTTGATGGTAGCACAAAAATGTGAATGCAGTTAACAGCACTGAAATACAGATATGAGTGTGATTAATTTCTGGTAACATAAATTAAAAAAATCCTTGTAATTACACTACATAAACAGTAAACCATAAGTTAAACTAGGGACTATATTTAATCATGTAATTATAAAAATTTGCTATCATCAATTGCAACAAATGTTCCACATCAATACAAGTTTCTAATAATAGGGTAGTATATGGGAAACCTATATTTTATGGATGATTATTCTATAAACCCACAACTATTCTAATGAAGAAAAACAAATATGTGGACCATAAAAATCAATTTTCAAAATAAATGAATGACAGAGAACTATTTTTGTTTGTCCAGGATAGAACATAATGATGTTTTTTAACTTTAAAATGTAAATAAATGTGTTTGTTTATAAACAAACACATTTATTCCTTATTAAATTCAATTTCCTCAAAGTTAGATATTTAGAATATTCTAGCTGACATAGAAATATGTACGGCATATAGTAGCCTGGTATTTTTTTCTCCTTTAACTGCAGTTTTCACATTATTCATGAATAAATAGTTTACACATTGATGTTATGTGTTGCAGACCCACATAAATTTCAGACAAGTCTCCTATATATATGAGTTTTTAGTTGACTTTAAAAAGTGAAAAATTCTCTCTGGTACTAGTATAGCTTCATTCTTGAATAACTATATAAAATCAGTAAAATCTTTTAAAAAAATGTTTCAATGAGAAACTGAGGATCCAGACATACAGTAACTGAGTTATTTTTATTCAATAATTTTAATAATAATCATTTCATTTTTATAAGCAAATTCAAATTACATTGGTCAAAATTGAAAAAAATAAAAACTGATCACCTCCTCCTTTGCCCTTCAATCTTTTTTTTTTTTTTAATTCAGTTTTATTGAAATATATTCACAAACCATACAGTCATCCATGGTATACACTCAACTGTTCACAGTATGATCATATAGTTATGCGTTCATCACCACAATCTATTTCTGAACATTTTCCTTACATCAGAAACAATCAGAATAAGAATAAAAAATAAAAGTGAAAAGAGAATACCCAAACCATCCCCCCATCCCACCCTATTTGTCATTTAGTTTTTACTCCCATTTTTCTACTGATTTTTTTTCAATTTTTTAACTTTGTTTATCAAAAAATTAAAAACAAACAGGCAAACAACAACCAAAAAAACCCCACAACATTTCAAACAAAGCAATGGATTAAGGAAAACAAATAACCTAAAATAACTACTTTGTTTCCAACATGTTCCTACCATACCCCAAGAAAATTAACAACCCCTAAGAAAACAAAGGAATAAGAGAAAAAAAAAACCTAAAATAACTCTATTGCTTGCAACATGATCTTACTATATCCAAGAAAGTTTACAAACCATAATCATTCCTGAGCATTCCCATAACATTGAGATTACCCTCCATAGTTTATCTGTTCTTATTAGATTATCATTCCCCCTCCACTAATTGGTATCTCTAGGTCCCCTACATTCTACAGTATAAAGCATTGTACATTTTTCACAGAATTCACATTAGTGGTAACATACAATATCTCTCTTTTTGTGCCTGGCTTATTTTGCTCAGCATTATGTCTTTTTTTTTTTTAATCTTCATTTCATTGAGATATATTCATATACCATGCAGTCATACAAAACAAATCGTACTTTCGATTGTTCACAGTACCATTACATAGTTGTACATTCATCACCCAAATCAATCCCTGACACCTTCATTAGCACACACACAAGAATAACAAGAATAATAATTAGAGTGAAAAAGAGCAATTGAAGTAAAAAAGAACACTGGGTACCTTTGTCTGTTTGTTTCCTTCCCCTATTTTTCTACTCATCCAACCATAAACTAGACAAAGTGGAGTGTGGTCCTTATGGCTTTCCCAATCCCATTGTCACCCCTCATAAGCTACATTTTTATACAACTGTCTTCGAGATTCATGGGTTCTGGGTTGTAGTTTGATAGTTTCAGGTATCCACTACCAGCTACCCCAATTCTTTAGAACCTAAAAAGGGTTGTCTAAAGTGTGCGTAAGAGTGCCCACCAGAGTGACCTCTCGGCTCCTTTTGGATTCTCTCTGCCACTGAAGCTTATTTCATTTCCTTTCACCTCCCCCTTTTGGTCAAGAAGATGTTCTCCGTCCCACGATGCCAGGTCTACATTCCTCCCCAGGAGTCATATTCCACGTTGCCAGGGAGATTCACTCCCCTGGGTGTCTGATCCCACGTAAGGGGGAGGGCAGTGATTTCACCTTTCAAGTTGGCTTAGCTAGAGAGACAGGGCCACATCTGAGCAACAAAGAGGCATTTGGAAGGAGGCTCTTAGGCACAACCATAGGGAGGCCTAGCCTCTCCTTTGCAGCAACCATCTTCCCAAGGGTAAAACCTGTGGTAGAGGGCTCAACCCATCAAACCACCAGTCCCCTATGTCTGTGGTCATGTTAGCAACCATGGAGGTGGGGTAGGCGAATACCCCTGCATTCTCCACAGGCTCCTCAAGGGGGCACTACATCGTTTTTTTTTTCCCTTGTTTTTTTTTTTTTTTTAACTTTCCCTTCTTTTTTAAATCGACTGTATGAAGAAAAAGTTAAAAAGAAAACAAACATACAATAAAAGAACATTTCAAAGAGACCATAACAAGGGAGTAAGAAAAAGACAACTAACCTAAGATAACTGCTTAACTTCCAACATGTTCCTACTTTACCCCAAGAAAGTTACCCAATATAGCAACATTTCTGTGAACTTGCTCCTACTATATCCATCAGAAATTAACAGACCATAGTCATTCCTGGGCATCCCCAGAACGTTAAATAGCTTATCTGTTCTTCTTGGATTATTGTTCCCCCTTCCTTAATTGCTGTCTATTGCTAGTTCCCCTACATTCTACATTATAAGCCATTTGTTTTACATTTTTCAAAGTTCACATTAGTGGTAGCATATAATATTTCTCTTTTTGTGCCTGGCTTATTTCACTTAGCATTATGTCTTCAAGGTTCATCCATATTGTCATATGTTTCACGAGATCGTTCCTTCTTACTGCCGCGTAGTATTCCATCGTGTGTATATACCACATTTTATTTATCCACTCATCTGTTGAAGGACATTTGGGTTGTTTCCATCTTTTGGCAATTGTGAATAATGCTGCTATGACCATTGGCGTGCAGATATCTGTTCGTGTCACTGCTTTCCGATCTTCCGGGTATATACCGAGAAGTGCAATCGCTGGATCGAATGGTAACTCTATATCTAGTTTTCTAAGGAACTGCCAGACTGACTTCCAGAGTGGCTGAACCATTATACAGTCCCACCAACAGTGAATAAGAGTTCCAATTTCTCCACATCCCCTCCAGCATTTGTAGTTTCCTGTTTGTTTAATGGCAGCCATTCTAACCGGTGTAAGATGGTATCTCATTGTGGTCTTAATTTGCATCTCTCTAATAGCTAGTGAAGCTGAACATTTTTTCATGTGTTTTTTGGCCATTTGTATTTCCTCTTCAGAGAACTGTCTTTTCATATCTTTTGCCCATTTTATAATTGGGCCGACTGTACTATTGTCATTGAGTTGTAAGATTTCTTTATATATGCAAGATATCAGTCTTTTGTCAGATACATGGTTTCCAAAAATTTTTTCCCATTGAGTTGGCTGCCTCTTTACCTTTTTGAGAAATTCCTTTGAGGTGCAGAAACTTCTAAGCTTGAGGAGTTCCCATTTATCTATTTTCTCTTTTGTTGCTTGTGCTTTGGGTGTAAAGTCTAGGAAGTGGCCGCCTAATACAAGGTCTTGAAGATGTTTTCCTACATTATCTTCTAGGAGTTTTATGGTACTTTCTTTTATATTGAGATCTTTGGTCCATTTTGAGTTAATTTTTGTGTAGGGGGTGAGATAGGGGTCCTCTTTCATTCTTTTGGATATGGATATCCAACTCTCCCAGCCCCATTTGTTGAAAAGACCATTATGACTCAGTTCAGTGACTTTGGGGGCCTTATCAAAGATCAGTCGGCCATAGATCTGAGGGTCTATCTCTGAATTCTCAATTTGATTCCATTGATCTATATGTCTATCTTTGTGCCAGTACCATGCTGTTTTGGCAACTGTGGCTTTATAATAAGCTTCAAAGTCAGGGAGTGTAAGTCCTCCCACTTCGTTTTTCTTTTTTAGAGTGTCTTTAGCAATTCGAGGCATCTTCCCTTTCCAAATAAATTTGATAACTAGCTTTTCCAAGTCTGCAAAGTAGGTTGTTGGAATTTTGATTGGGATTGCATTGAATCTGTAGATGAGTTTGGGTAGAATTGACATCTTAATGACATTTAGTCTTCCTATCCATGAACATGGAATATTTTTCCATCTTTTAAGGTCCCCTTCTATTTCTTTTAGTAGAGTTATGTAGTTTTCTTTGTATAGGTCTTTTACATCTTTGGTTAAGTTTATTCCTAGGTACTTGATTTTTTTAGTTGCTATTGAAAATGGTATCTTTTTCTTGAGTGTTTCTTCGGTTTGTTCATTTCTAGCATATAGAAACATTACTGACTTATGTGCATTAACCTTGTATCCCGCTACTTTGCTAAATTTGTTTATTAGCTCTAGTAGCTGTATCGTCGATTTCTCAGGGTTTTCTAGATATAAGATTATACCATCTGCAAACAATGACAGATTTACTTCTTCTTTTCCAATTTGGATGCCTTTTATTTCTTTGTCTTGCCGGATTGCCCTGGCTAGCACTTCCAGCACAATGTTGAATAACAGTGGTGACAGCGGGCATCCTTGTCTTGTTCCTGATCTTAGAGGGAAGGCTTTCAGTCTCTCACCATTGAGTACTATGCTGGATGTGGGTTTTTCATATATGCTCTTTATCATGTTGAGGAAGTTTCCTTCAATTCCTACCTTTTGAAGTGTTTTTATCAAAAAGGGATGTTGGATTTTGTCAAATGCTTTTACAGCATCTATTGAGATGATCAATTGATTTTTCCCTTTTGACTTGTTAATGTGTTGTAATACATTGATTGATTTTCTTATGTTGAACCATCCTTGCATGCCTGGAATAAACCCCACTTGGTCATGGTGTATGATTTTTTTAATGTCTTTGAATTCGATTTGCAAGTATTTTGTTGAGGATTTTTGCATCTATATTCATTAGGGAGATTGGCTGGTAGTTTTCCTTTTTTGTAGCATCTTTGCCTGGTTTTGGTATTAGATTGATGTTAGCTTCATAAAATGAGTTAGGTAGTGTTCCATTTTCTTCAATGTTTTGAAAGAGTTTGAGTAAGATTGGTGTCAGTTCTTTCTGGAAAGTTTGGTAGAATTCCCCTGTGAAGCCATCTGGCCCTGGGCATTTATTTGTGGGAAGATTTTTGATGACTGATTGGATCTCTTTGCTTGTGATGGGTTGGTTGAGGTCTTCTATTTCTTCTCTGGTCAGTCTAGGTTGTTCATATGTTTCCAGGAAATTGTCCATTTCCTCTACATTATCCAGTTTGTTGCCATACAGTTGTTCATAGTATCCTCTTATAATTTTTTTAATTTCTTCAGGATCTGCAGTTATGTCACCTTTTTCATTCATTATTTTGTTTATATGGGTCTTCTCTCTTTTTGATTTTGTCAGTCTAGCTAGGGGCTTGTCAATCTTGTTGATCTTCTCAAAGAACCAACTTTTGGTGATATTTATCCTCTCTATTGTTTTTTTGTTCTCTATGTCATTTATTTCTGCTTTAATCCTTGTTATTTCTTTTCTTGTACTTGGTTTAGGATTGGTTTGCTGTTCATTTTCTAGCTTCTTCAGTTGATCCATTAGTTCTTTGATTTTGGCTCTTTCTTCCTTTTTAATATACGCATTTAGTGCTATAAATTTCCCCCTTAGCACTGCTTTTGCTGCATCCCATAGGTTTTGGTATGTTGTGTTCTCATTTTCATTCGTCTCTATATATTTAGCAATTTCTCTTGCTATTTCTTCTTTAACCCACTGATTGTTTAGGAGTGTGTTGTTTAACCTCCAGGTATTTGTGAATTTTCTAAGTCTCTGATGGTTTTTGACTTCTAATTGTATTCCATTGTGGTCAGAGAATGTGCTTTGAATAATTTCAATCTTTTTAAATTTATTGAGGCTTGTTTTTTGTCCCAGCATATGATCTATTCTGGAGAAAGCTCCATGAGCACTAGAAAAGTATGTGTATCCTGGTGATTTGGGATGTAATGTCCTGTATATGTCTGTTAAATCTAATTCATTTATCAGATTGTTTAGGTTTTCAATTTCCTTATTGGTCTTCTGTCTGGTTGATCTATCTATAGGAGAGAGTGATGTGTTGAAGTCTCCCACAATTATTGTGGAAACATCAATTGCTTCCTTTAGTTTTGCCAGTGTTTCTCTCATGTATTTTGTGGCACCTTGGTTGGGTGCATAGACATTTATGATTGTTATTTCTTCTTGCTGAATTGCCCCTTTTATTAGTACGTACTGGCCTTCTTTGTCTCTCAAAACATCCCTGCATTTGACGTCTATTTTATCTGAGATTAATATTGCTACACCTGCTTTCTTTTGGCTGTAGCTTGCATGAAATATTTTTTTCCATCCTTTCACTTTCAGTTTCTTTGTGTCCCTGTGTCTAAGATGAGTCTCTTGTATGCAACATATTGATGGTTCATTTTTTTTGATCCATTCTGCAAATCTATATCTTTTAATTGGGAAGTTTAATCCATTTACATTCAACGTTATAACCGTGAAGGCATTTCTTGAATCAGCCATCTTATCCTTTGGTTTATGTTTGTCATATTTTTCCCCTCTGTCTATTAATATCCTTTATTGTACCCATACCGAATCTCTTTAGTACTGAACCTTTCTGCAGGTCTCTCTGTCCTTTCTTTGTTTCTCTGTGTGTAGGGCTCCCTTTAGTATCTCCAGTAGGGCAGGTCTCTTGTTAGCAAATTCTCTCAGCATTTGTTTGTCTGTGAAAAATTTAAGCTCTCCCTCAAATTTGAAGGAGAGCTTTGCTGGATAAAGTATTCTTGGCTGGAAATTTTTCTCACTCAGAATTTTAAATATATCGTGCCACTGCCTTCTCGCCTCCATGGTGGCTGCTGAGTAGTCACTACTTAGTCTTATGCTGTTTCCTTTGTATGTGGTGAATTGCTTTTCTCTTGCTGCTTTCAGAACTTGCTCCTTCTCTTCTGTGTTTGATAGTGTGATCAGTATATGTCTCGGAGTGGGTTTATTTGGATTTATTCTATTTGGAGTTCGCTGTGCATTTATGATTTGTGTATTTATGTTGTTTAGAAGATTTGGGAAGTTTTCCCCAACAATTTCTTTGAATACTCTTCCTAGACCTTTACCCTTTTCTTCCCCTTCTGGGACACCAATTAGTCTTATATTTGTACGTTTCATATTATCTATCATATCCCTGAGGTCCATTTCGATTTTTTCAATTTTTTTCCCCATTCTTTCTTTTATGCTTTCATTTTCCATTCTGTCATCTTCGAGGTCACTGATTCGTTGTTCAACTTCCTCTAGTCTTGTACTATGAGTGTCCAGAATCTTTTTAATTTGGTCAACAGTTTCTTTAATTTCCATAAGATCATCCATTTTTTTATTTAGTCTTACAATGTCTTCTTTATGCTCTTCTAGGGTCTTCTTGATTTCCTTTATCTCCCGTACTATGGTCTCATTGTTCATCTTTAGTTCTTTGAGTAGCTGCTCTAGGTTCTGTGTCTCTTCTGGTCTTTTGATTTGGGTGCTTGGGCTTGGGTTATCCATATCGTCTGGTTTTTTCATATGCTTTCTAATTTTCTGTTGTTTTTGGCCTCGTGGCATTTGCTGAACTTGATAGGGTTCTTTTAGGATTTGTAGACCAATTGAAGTCCTTATCTCTAATTTATCAGATCTACAGCTTCGTGGAGTACACTTTCTCTAACTAACCAGCAGGTGGCGTCCACGAGCCACCTCTTCTCCACAAGCCAGTTCTCCCCTGCTTAGCCTTTTTGGTGAGTGGGGGAGTGAGTCTTGTGGTGTCCAATTGGTGTACCAAGCTTGCGTGTGTAGTTGGTGTTGCCTGCCCTGTATATGGGGCGTGTTTCTGGGCAGTCAGGGAGGGGGGGTGGCTCTAACAATCAAATCTCCCTGGTGATCCTAGAGTTTTAAAGCTGCTGCAATAGTCTAATCCTTCAGTTCAGTCCTGCCACAGTTTGTCTCTGCCACTGACCCACAAGTCCTTGGTATTGGCGTATGGCTCCAGAGACTTGCAAGTGGGCCCCTCTTCCAGGCCGTGCACCCCGGGTCCTCTGTTGAGGGATGACTGTGCTATGTCACAGGTGAGTGCCGTCCCCCCAGAGCAGTTCTGGGTTGCTGGGCTGTGTAGGGAGGCTCCCAGTCTGCTCAAATGATGGCTGAATGGGGCTTTGTTAATTCACACTGCTCTACCTTCCCAACTCTGGGACAATCAGCTGAGGTTGCAGGGAAGGCTAATGTCCACGCCCAGTTTTGTGGTGTGTGCCTGTTATTTCAAGCACTTCCGTCACACTGGGTTGTCTGGGGCAGTTCTGGGCTATGGGGCTGGCGATGGGCAGGAGTGTTTCCTGTCCACCAGGATGATGGCTGTGAGCGGACACCCCCCTCTTCTTGGGAAGTTGTGGTGTTTAGTGAATTTTCTCAGCCACTGGATTATTGCGTTTTGTCTCAGAGCTCTCCTAGTTCTGCTCTTGACTTGACCTGCCCAAACAGTAAGTCTTTGAAGCTTTCTGTATTGGCTTCTTAGAGTAATTGTTTTAGAAAAAGAAAAAAGGATTAAAAAAAAAAAAAGAAAAAAAAAAACGGGCCCTCCTCAGAGATCTAATGGATTATTGAAATGCTAAGAGACAAAGCAACCAGGGCCATTAAGGAAAGGTCCACAGGGCAGAGAGATCAGCTTTTCTTCAGGATTTGCATATGCGCCTCAGGGCCCTTCCCCTTTCTATGTTCACCAGAACTCCAAAAATCCTCCGCTTTTATTTTGGAGTTTTTCGTGTTGTTTTTTTTCTATGCCTGTCTCCTCTCTGCTGGGCTGGCTGCTCTCAGATTCTCTGGTGTCTGGTCTCAGTCTATCTATGGTTGGATTTTGGATCAGTAGAATGAGTTTCCAATAAGGGCTGCCACCGCACTTCTCCCTTCTCCTTCCTGGAGCTGACAGCCCCTCCTCCCACGGGACTGAGCCTGGCAGGGAGGGGCGCGGGTCCCCTGGCCGCAAAAACTTACAGATTTCACTGATCTCAGCAGTTCCACGTTTTCATGAGTGTTGTATGAAGTATGCCTAAAGTCAGATTGCTCTGTGGTGTCCAGTCCACGCAGTTCCTGGCTTTCTACCTACTTTCCTGGAGGAGTAACTAAAACATACAGCTCACCAGTCTGCCATCTTGCCCCGCCTGCCCTTCAATCTTAAGACACATTTCTCTATCATCTTTGACCCCTGACCTGACTATTTTGTGGTTGCTGTTGTTGTTGTTAGCCCTGTTTACAACTTCCAAAAGAAAACACAAGAATGACAGGGTCAATAATGGAGCTGTGGATTCCTGCAACTTTCCTGGCTTGTAAGGTGTAGCTTTCTTCTGTTTGGCATCCACAGCCATTTGAAATATATTATTTGTGATACCTAATTAATCGATTACTCTTTTTCAGTTTATACAAACCTATGCTATATAATAAATGCTGATATCATATATAAATGTTGAATGTAATAAATAATTTGCTATGAACACCACCCCAATTGGTGGGCCAGGAAAACATGATTTCCCTAAAGTGTTCGAAGTAACTTGGAACAAAGCTAAAAATTCTCTTGAGAAGAGCAGACAATGGAAAACAATAAGCAGCCCTTCAAACCTGATATGCTTTAACAATAGCAAATGGTCTTGATGCTTCACATACCAGAGGCCATCAATGATTTCTCATGTCTCTGCTCTCAGACTTTTCATCCTCCAAGATATCATCCTCTGTCATTGTGGATCGTATCTTCCTCAGCACTACTACAATACTTGTACAGGTATTATTACATTTATCATTGTATATCTTAATTTTTGTTCATTTCTTTATATTTTCAACTACATGATGAATTCTTTAAGGGAAGGGAATTGGACCTATATTGGTTCATTCACAGCATCTTGCATCTGGGCAGTTCCTGGAAAAGTGAGGTATACTGGGGCAACCCAGCCAGTTTGAGCTGGCCCAAGATAATTGTATTTGAAAAAAAAAACAGGCACTATTGGCATCTTCAATGGAACTTATGGATATTATTGAAGAAAAATAAAAAGGAAGAAGCAGAGCCATGTAGCCCACCCTCCCATGTTTTAGGTCCAAAACAGTCATTCCACCTGTACTACCCAAAAATAATCATGCATAGAGAGTTTCTGAACACATTTCCAGATGCAAAATTTTGAAAGCCTAATATAAAAGGTGGTAATTCTGTTATTCAAATAGCTGCTCCTATTCTTTCCTTCTTTGAATGAATCAATATTGATTTTGGTTTTTACATATTATATGTCAGGCTTCTCTACTGAAATTCCAAGACTATAGTTGATGTATTTAAATGTTGAACTAAAATTATTTTCTGCCTGTAAGAGAAATGTAAAAAATCCCATACTGATTAGAAAAGTGGAAAATTGTCAACTAAATGTCAATGAAAGTTTAATATGGTTATAGCAGCCCCCAAAATGCCTTAAATGTGGACAGGTTTTGCCTAAATTATCCAGAAAATTGTGATAGACTTTCTCTTTTCTGAAAATAGAGCCTGATTTTCCTGTTTGAGTCCAGAATATTATGTAATTCATTGTTCAAAAGATAACATCTGTAGAAATATATCTTAAAACATTTATTTTGGACAGCTATATTAGGAACACAAAGCTGCTGACATCTTTTAACATCACATTTTCATTTACTCATGTGGAACACCATGTGCAACACATTAGAAATACACTCACTTTGGGTGGTAAAAACTCACAGTAAGGCTGCCAGTTCCTTTGATGAAGAGAATGTCTATGCAGCTCATCTTCTTTCCTCTAGATACTTTATTTTTCACATTTACAATGGATAATTTGACAAGTACTGACAACTACCTTTTGTAGAATCAACTATGCTTTTACATAGCATTACATATGCTATTAAAACCTGACAACATCTGGCTAGAAGAATGTGATTAAAATGCCTACACACATAATTTATGATTTTACTTTTTTTTCACCTGTATTTGCAAGCAGCATAAAAATGGAATGTATGTATATTTATTTCTTCATCCTGGGTAAAATGTACTGAAATGTCTTAGAATATTAGTTATCTATATCTGAACAAATGCAATTATTTGACTCATAAAACCAAGCAAACCACTCAGTAAGCTAGGTTATCATACAAGGTATAAACCTAATTAAAGCTTTTAATTTTCATGATGAGGAAAATTGGTCTTTGAAAATAATACTGAGCACTTACTGAATGCTTGCTATTCCCCAGGCACTGCTTAAAACCTTTCATATTACCTATTAATATATGTCATCCTTACAACTACTCTATCAGGGACATACTATTAGTATACTTATTTTACATATTTCACAGAGAGATTAAGTAAATTATCTGTCACACTAGTGATTACAAAGCAGTGTAACCAAAATTCAAATCAAGGCAGTCTGACTCCAGAATTAAGGCTCTTCACTAATGCACACATTAATATCTTTCAGAAATGATAGAAAGGTACTGAAGTGTTAAGCACATTGACTTATACCCATTAGACCTGAATTCTAATACTAGTTCTTATTAACTGTATGACCTTTTTGGGTCTCAACTTAGCCTCAACTAAACCTTCCATATCTACCCAATGCAGATCCTCTTCTTCAGTCACGCCGTTTTCCTCAATGTTAATTCCAGGTGTATCTCTTCCAATATAGTATAGCTTTCATATAAATAAAGCTTCCTGCATATTGTGTTTGGATAAAAAGTTATTGATAAATTCCAAGAATTTAGCATGGTTCCACAATCACAGAACAGCCACTCAATAATCCTTAACTACTATTATTAGTAATACTTCTATCATTATTACTACATCCATGCTGTAACTATTATTGCTATCAGTACTAGTGATGCAAATGTAAATCTTTTATCATGGTATAGAGTTTACTAGAAAACATAACTTTTTTATGTATAATCATGATACTTAGAAGATAATTAAAAGAATTTATAGGTTAAGTTTCCTGGAGTGGGGAGAAGTTCTTTCTAAATTAAGAAAAGCAAAGAATGCTATTTTGAGTGGATGCCCAATGCCCATAGTGTATCAGGCTAAGATAAAAGAATTTACGGATCCATGGTCTACCAGAAATGTAGTGTTAAAAAATGTTGCCAATTTTGGGGAATTCCTCAGCTACTTTTGTGACTTCATCATTTCCTTTGTTTTATTTTATTTTTGACAGCTATCATAGAACTCAGCTCCTGAGGACAGCAAGGACTTGAAGAATTTAAATTATTCTTCATTTAAAATTTTTAAAATATGTGAAGAATTACCTACAACTGCTGATATCAGCAACACATATTAACTAGAAAATAACTAACTGATTGTTTAAGAAAATTAATATAAAAATATATCCCATTACAGAAGAATGAGGAAACCATTTTTCTCTTTTATATCAGAGATAGAATCTGGGACCTTTTTTCCAAGAAAAAAAATGTTAATTAAATAAATTACTAGTATTGTAATATTTACTGATGGCAAAGTCTATTTATGTTAAGTGGGATTACATGAAAATTTCCAATCTATTTTTGAAACAATGAAGATTATTGTTTTAGTTGCAAAAGCTGCCAAAATGCAATATACCAGAATGGGCTAGCTTTTAACAATGAGAATTTATTAGTCTGCAAGCTTATGTTTCTGAGCAAATGAAAATGTCCAAATCAGGGCATTATCAAGATGATACCTAATTCCTGAAGTTAAGCTGCTGGAAAAACTTCTCTGTCACATGGCAAGGCACATGGTGGAATCTGCTGGTTTCTCCTTCCTCTTCTGGGTTTCATCACTTTCAGCTTCTGGCTTCTGAGACTTTCTTTCAGCTTCTGTGGCTTTCTCTCTCAGCTTCTATGTCTTTCTCTCTTTTTGTATGAATTTCATTCTCTTATAAAGGACTCCATTAAAAGGATTAAGACCTATCCTGAAAAAGGTTGGTCACATCTTAACTTATCTTAAGATCCTACTCACCAAAAGATCCTACTTAAAATAGGTTAACCCACAGGAATGGTTTAATTTTAAGAACATAGTTTTCTGGGGTCCATAAAGCCTTCATACCATCACAATTATAATGATGATAAAACAGCAATGCCTATTACATCCTTTCTAGATGGAATATATTGGTTCTGTAAAGAGTCAAGCTATTAATTTGTATATTTTATTTAGATTATTATTTTAAGTTATTGAAGCAAATCATAAGTAAAAGGGAATGTAAATTCCTCTTTAGTATATAAATGTCAAGATTGCATGTGATCAAAATTCTTTTATTTGCATCATATCCTTAAGTTTCAACACATGATCCAGCAATTGTTAGATGCTTGATAAGTATTTGCTGGTTAAATATATGGCTAGTATTAGGAGAGCATATATATTGTTTGAGCACATCATTGATTACTGAAAGAATCCCAAATAAATAAGATAACAAATTAAGTTCATTTAAATGGTCCAATGTTAAAAATTAACACAACATTCACATATTAAGTTACATCCTCATTCTCTTCAGTTTTTTAAAAAGCACATACTATCTGAATTATCAACTGAAAAGGAGACACCAGTGATGGCATACTTAGGAACTATTCTGAAATGCACTGCCAACTGTTAGATAAAATATACTGTATAATGTTCTTGTTGTATGTCTAAGTATAAACCAGCTGTACACCAAATGCAGGGTTACAACTGCGACAGAGGGCCTGGAATGAACCTGGCCCTGGCATTAAGGGATTGAAAATGCCTTCTTGTTCAAAAGGGAGAAAAGAAAGGTAACAAAATAAGGTTACAGAGGTATGCCAGTTTGCTCATGCTACTGTTTTGCAAAACACCAGAAATGTATTGGCTTTTATAAAAGGGGGTTTATTTGGTTACACAATTACAGTCTTAAGGCCATAAAATGTCCAAGGTAATGCATCAACAATCAGGTACCTTCACTGGAGGATGGCCAGTGGCGTCCAGAAAACCTCTGTTAGCTGGGAAGGTATGTGGCTGGTGTCTGCTCGAGTTCTGGTTTCTAAATGGCTTTCTACCAGGACTTTCCTCCCTAGGCTTCAGCTTCCCTTCAAAATATCACTCTCAGTTGTTCTTGGGGCATTTGTCCTCTTTTAGCTTCTCCAGAGCAAAAGTCTGCTTTCAAAGGCTATTTCTAAAGTGTCTCTGTAAGTTGCAGCTCCTCTCTCAGCTCCTGTGCTTTCTTCAAAGTGTCCCTTTTGGCTGTAGCAAGCTTGCTCCCTCTGTCTGAGCTTATGCAGTGCTCTAGTAAACTAATCAAGACCCATGCTGAATGGGTGGTGCCACAACTCCATGGAAATTATCTAATGAGAGTTATCACCTACAGTTGGGTGGGTAGCATCTCCATGGAGATGCTGAAAGAATTACAATCTAATCAACACTAATACGTCTGCCCACACAAGATTGCATCAAAGATAATTGCATTTTGGGGGACATAATACTTTCAAACTGGCACAAGTGGCTAAGAGATTTCAAATAGAGTTGCGAGGCTATCCTGGAGGTTACTCTTATGCAACCTCCAGCTAGATACTCCAAATGGCCACAGTATGCTAAGCCCTAATCAATAGTAATCTTGAAATACCTAGGTCCCTATCTGTGATTCTGGAGAAGTTTCACTCAGAAAGTTTCTCTCTCAGAAACTTAAATCAACCAGACAAGTCCTAAAACTGAGGCCACAGCCTCTTTAAGAACAACCACCAGATGCAGCCCCCTTTCCCATAGTGTTGACACCCCTTTTCAACATGAACAAGTTAAAGTGGTCACTGCCTAGATAACCCTGAAGGTTGAGAAAGTTATTGAACAAGAGGAAGGGGTAGTAACATGCAAGGTAGGATTTAACAAAGGAGTATGAATACTAATCTTTATATAAATATTTTTTCAATGCTAGGGTAATAGAATAGCTAGAAGGAAATAACTGAAGTGGTGGAACTGTAACCCATGACATTCTTTTAAATTTGATCTATAGCTACTCATTAAATCATATTTGAAAGTTATCACCTTTCCGTACATATCTTATATTTCACAATAAGGAAAAAACTGAAACTGTGGAACTGTGACCCATAACATTCTTTGAAATTACCTATATAACTACTTGTTAAATTTTACTTTATTTGAAAGTTATCAGTTATGTGTATATGTTAAATTTCAAATAAAAATGTATTAAAAATGTGATAGATTTCATTAGTGTTACTACCACAAAATTAAAATAGATAGATAAAGTAACCTCACTAATGGATCAAATAATCTCACTTATGGTTCAAGAAAGAGATAGAGGATCAAGGAAAAGAAATATTTGAAACCTCTGCATATGAACTTCATTTAAAGAATACTCTAATGCAGGGATACATAACAGATGAGCGAACCCACTAAACTTGAGTCAATCATGAAACCAGTCTTGGGGAAAAGTGAAAAAAATAAGTTAAAGAATGATTTAATTGATCAAAACAGGTATGAATTCTAGGTAATGTTACCCCTTCCTAGATGTACACCTTATCTGCTCTTAAGTTGGTGTCTTACTAAATGTGATATCATGACAAAAGAGGTTTTTTGTTTGTTTGTTTGTTTCATTTTGTTTCTGTCAGTGGCCTAGACATGTACTTCTCAAACATCTGTGAAAAAGAGCTAATAATCTTAATTTCCAATTCCTCATGGGCTACTATTTGTATAACATTTGACAATAGTGGTAATATGTGTAGAGATGTATGTGTGTGTGTGTGTGTGTATACATATATATATATGTAAATATTTGTATATGTGTTTGTGTTGATAGATAGATAGTTGACAGATAAAATGATCTGAAGATGGTCCCCATGTATTGGCCTTGGGTGTATTGCTAATTTATCCCCAGCAGTCTGGAAGCATGTACCCAAAGTCCAACAGCACCAAACTCAAATACTTACACATGCAATTGCTTTAAAAATAGCCAAAATAAGCTTTTTTTTTAAAGCTATTTAGGGTCTACCTGCCTTGCATTCCCCAGAAAATTGCACCCAACCTCTGCTAGCCATAAGAAAGATAAACTCTGGGGCTAAAAAGAATCCCAAGCTACTTTTGGCCTTTGTAGCTCTCTAAACTAGAGACTCCTTTTGTGATGACTGAATGGCATTACCCAGGGTGGAGCAAGATGCTATACAGTGATACTGTGTGTCATGGGAACACAGGTTCAGTCACAACAGAGACTCCCAGGAAATGAAAGCTTTATTATTTACACAGCACAAAAGACCAAAAAGAGCAGGGGTAAAGATGCCAGTGTGGCCAGTCCCCCAGTTAGACCAACTGCTCACAAGGTTGGAGGATGGCAACTCCTCATGCCTCTTGTCATGTTAGAGATGAGGGATACTTTCACTGCCTCAGGAATGGGTTTTTGGGTTTTCATACACTCCAAAGGAGGGGCCCCTGAAAACTAGCAACATTTTTGCCCTGGCAAGCAGCTAGGACTGGTTAAAAGTTAACTTCTCCCCTGGCTGCCTGCAGACTCCTGTGAAATAGAAACAAGCCATATATCTGCACACAAGCAAACAAGAGTGGAAACATAAACATCTGCACAGAAATAAGCAAGAAAGGAAAAGGATGGAGGTAAGGAGGCAAAAGCTGGGAGGTGGCCACTGAGTGTGTCCATGACTTCCCAGTGCCCAGACACATAAGTGCTCCCTTTGGTTCCCTTCTCCTCCAGAGTTCTCTTGACCTGTTTCTCTTTCTGAATGTTCCCTTGCACTGCAAACTCTGGAGAGTCTCCTGCTGAGAGGGACTGCCTTTTCCAGGTAAACCTGTCCAAGTACAGCCCAAATAAACTTGTGTGTTGTTGCCTTCTTGTGATCAAATATTTTGCTTGATCAGTTCTGAAATATTTGAATTCACAACAAAAAGAATATAGAAAAGTAGAAAATAATGTGCCCAGTAAGCTATGGCATATTCTATCATCTTTTTCTTTATACAGAATGCATTAAACATCAAATAAAAAAGAATCAAATCACATCAAAACACAAAGAGATACCACCTCATCCTCACAAAATGGCATGTTGAAAAAAACAATCTAAAAAAGGTCTAGCAAGGATGCAGAGAAATAGGGACCCTAGTACATTGTTGGTGGGAATTTAAAATGGTGCAGCTGATAGGAAAATAGTTTAGTGGTTCCTCAGAAAGTTAAGTAGAGAATTACCATGTGATCCCACAATAACACTTCTAGGCATATAACCAAAAGAACTGAAAGTAGAGATTCGAACAATTATTTCCATACAGATATTATTAACAGCATTATTCACAATTGCTAAAAGCAACCCAAGTGTCTATCAATGAATGAATAGGTAAACAAAATGTGATATATACATATAATGGAATATTATTCAGGCATAAAAATGAATCAAGTTCTGAAACATATGACAACATGGATAAACCTTGAAGACATCCTGTGGAGTGAAATAATTCAGATAAAAAAGGACAGATATTGTATGAGCACACTGATATGAAGTTATTAGAATAAACAAACTCATAAAGTTGGAAACTAGAATATAGGGAAGGGGGACATAATGCCTTATTGTTAAAGAGTTTCTGTTTTGAAGTGATGGAAAAGTTCTGACAATGGATTATGGTGATGGTAGCAGAACATGCATAATATAATTAACACCAACAAATTATGTAGATGTGGAAGGGGGACATAATGCCTTATTGTTAAGGAGCTTCTGTTTTGGAGTGATGGAAAAGTTCTGACAATGGATGATGGTGTTGGTAACAGAACATTCATAATGTAATTAACAACACCAAATTATATATTTGAATATGGTTAAAAGGGGAAATTTCAAGTTTTATATATATTACTAGAATAATTAAAAAAAAACATGGGAGTGTACAACAAAAGCAGTGAGCTCTAACATAAACTATGGGCTATAGTTAATTACATAATTATAATATAATAATATTGTTTCAATTGTGACAAAGGTAGCATACTAAAGCTAAGTGCTAATAATAGGGAAAACTGTGGGGGTGGTATCTGGGTACTCTATTTTTTGTATGATTTTTCTGTAAAGCTACAAGTTCTCTAACAAAAAATAATTAAAAATTTTAAAAGACAGATGGAG
Organism: Choloepus didactylus; assembly: GCF_015220235.1. NCBI lineage: Eukaryota > Metazoa > Chordata > Mammalia > Pilosa > Megalonychidae > Choloepus > Choloepus didactylus. Next base: position 29,364,553 of record NC_051307.1, read on the forward strand.
CAAATAAACCTTTTGCATTGCTAATTCTAAATTTTAAAAGATTCTTAACACGTGCATATGTACATACATAAATAAATCCCATAACTCCAAAAAATCCTAAGATACTAGTATAGGTTCTCTTATGGTTAAACAGAAGAAATATTTTAAAATTACAATTGTGTTGAGACCATATATAGGAGTTAATAAAGTAATACTGTTTTGGTTTGCTAAAGCTGCCAAAATGCAATATATCAGAAGCAGTTTGGCTTTTAACAATGGGGATTTATTAGCTTACAAGTTTACAATTCTAAGGCAGTGAAAGTGTTCAAATCAAGCCATCAACAGGATGACACTAGGACTCTGAAGACTGACTACCAGCTAGATTGGACTCCTCTGTCTCATGGGAAGGCACATTGCAGCATCTGCTGATCCTTCTCCCCCCGGTTTCATTGCTTCTAGCTTCTGGCTTCAGGAACTTTCTCTCAGCTTCTCTAGGACTTTTTCTGTGAGCATTTCTGAACTTCATCTCTTAGATCCTCTATGTGTTTTATCCTCTTATAAAGGACTCCAGCAAGAGGCTCAAGACCCACCGTGAATGAGGTGGGTAACATCTCAATTGAAATAACCTAATCAAAGGGTACCACCCATAATATGTGTACACCCACAGGAATGGATTAAAAGATCATGGCCTTTTCTGGGGTACATAACAGCTTCAAACTACCACAATTACCCTCCCTCATTTTGGCAAAATAATTTGTTTTATTGCATAAAGCTTCCAGTTTACTCACTGTCTTATAAGAAGGGTATATCAGATTCTGTCTTTAATTGTTCAAAGTCTAGTCCTATAAAGAAGAAATTTTCCAACTTACAGAGACAGGCAGAATGTAAAGTATTTACATTGTTTCTGCTATTTCTGATTTAATTAGCAATTTTACAACTTTATGAAACACATGAAGGATATATTTGTCAAACAAAAAACATACTTAGCAAACACTATTAGCTAAACATCTGCTGTCTTTAGAGTAAGATCTGTTTTAGATGACAACAGGCAGAGGAGATAGTGCTTCAGGGCTAAATATTTCCATTCAGCCTCTTCACAAGTTTGTAGAATATTTTCCCTTTGGTTACTGTCATTCACTATCAAACATATTCCATATGACCAAGATGCAAAAATACATATTTATTACGTTTCAATATTTGATTACTTCACGTTACACAAACAACACACAACACCTTACCTTTGCATAAGCAGTATTGAATATTAATTTATTCAGATAACAAACATCATAATTCCACACTATATATACAAATAGGTAGACTTGGCAAAAATCCATTTAACTTATGATTTCTTTACTTATTTTCTTCATATATTATATATTATTCATTCAAATGACATATCATATATTATGTCATTCAAATTTTACAATCTAAAATGAAAAGTTTTCATTTATAAAATTAGTAAATAAACATCTAATTCTTATAAATTTATCTAATGAAATGTGAATAAAATATGTACACCAAAAAATACAAAATAATATTTTGAGGTGTTAAGGAATACTCAAATAATTAGAGGTATATGATGTGCATAGATGGAAATGATGTATTATAAGGATGTCAGTTCTTCCTAAAAAGATCTAAAGATTTGATTCAGATTTAGCCAAAATTTCAGCAAGCAATAATTTAATCCAATACATGTACTTATTCCTTCATTATCTACATAGATGTAGAATATGATGTATCTTTCATCTAAAAGGCTATATTTCTTATTGATGAATCATATAACCATTTACCTGATCTGATTTCATGATTAAAGAGATGAGTGCCATTCCCACTCACCCTCATTTCATCCAACCAGTTTAATGATATCAAATTTCTACAATTAGTGTTTGATTTCACTAGTTTAAGAGATACTATTTTACAACATTTTTATGCCCATTCTAATCCAAATTGTAGGTGTATAATGTGTAACAATAATTTATATGTTACAAGGGGAAAAATTTTTCAGAGCAGAATAATTGTGAGAGAATAGGGTCCAAATGCAGTTGAGAGCTGAAAATTGCATTTACAACAAAAGTAAATGTGCTGCATTAAAATGCTGGTGCACTGATGACCAGCTATGACCTTTTGACAGTTTTATCTAGTGACAATGTTTTCTGACATCTATTATTTATACTTGCAGAACGTGTTATTAATGCACTCTGGTAAATATGTTATTCTTTTTTTCTCCTGGAAGGTGAAAAGCATGAAAAGGAAATAATTTCTCTTTTTCTGTTTTGATAAAAGCAAATGTTATTTTGTACTGCCACAAACATATTGAAGAATACTCACATGTATTTCCTGTATAAAGTAATTATTAGCATTCATATTTAGTTATGTTTGCTTTTCTGACACTAATGGCAAATATTCATCCACTATCTTTAAATAAACTTCATTTATTTATCCACATTAATATTATTGCTATATTTCTGCATTTGTCCATAAAGTATTGCTTGAAATGTAAACAATATGCTATTGTAGTTTACTTATCATTCACTTATGCAGTAGCTCACCATTGATTACTTTTAATTCCAATAGAAGTAACCCTATACATACACAAATGTATTATATATGCATGTTATTATGTTTATAAATATATTATGTATATCAGATTATTACCATTAATCATTTATTTTATAATTATATGCACACTATATTTAAGAGTAGGACTGAAGATTTTATTTATTCAGATGTCAATGTTATTTTTGCTGTTCAGAAAAAATGCAAAGTGACTATTCTTACGTATGACTCCTTGCATGTCTACACAAGGATTCTCCCTAAATGTAATATACTTATATTTTTAATTAATTGTGTTTTCACTATTTTGCTATATTTTGAGCCATATGATGAATGTCTATTAATTTTTACTTCATATAAATGCATATATCTGTTTATTTAAAACAGGGCACAGCTTTTTAAATATACATTTAGAATACAGTAATTCTAAATGTTACTATAACAACAATAAAAATAGAATACATAAAACAAAAAAAAAAAGATGGACTACAAGGAGAAATGAGAGTTTGAAATTGAAACACTCCTCTCATAATAAATGAGAAAACAAGAATATAAATAATTGGTCTGTATTTAGAAGACTTTAAAAACACTATCAACCAACTTGGCCTTAACAGAAATTTATATAACATTCTGCCTAACAGAAGAATACATATTCTTTACAAATGCACACAGAACATATATTAATATCAATCCTACTTTGGGCCATAAATTAGATCTTAGTAAATTTGAAAGATTGAACTCATACATGTGTTCTTGACCCAATGGAATTAAATTATAAATCAAAATAGAAGTATACAGGAAAATTCTCAAATATTGGAAATTAACAGCACATTTTTTGGAAAATCAAAAAGGGGAATTAAGAGATATTTTTGAAATGAAGTAATGTAAAAAGCATATCAAAATTTTTGGAATATAGCTGAGGAATATCTGAGAAGAAATTTATAGAATGGAAGCTTAGAAAAAGAAAGGTATTTTAGCTTCTTAAAAACTAGAAAAAAAAACACTCAAAAAAGAAACGTAAGAAAGGAAACAATAAAGAAAAATAAAAGCAGAAAAAATTTAAATCAGACAAAAACTCTAGGAAAGTTAATGAAACCAAAATCAGAATCTGTGAGAGAATTACTAAAATTTACAAACCTCTAATCAAGTGATAAGGAACAAAGAGAGAAGTCACACATTATCAAAATCAGGAAGGAGAGAAATGAAATCATTACAGATTATACTGATGTGAATAAGAATATCATGAATGACTTCATGTAAATAAATCAAAATATTACATAAAATAGACAAATTCTCTGAAAGATGCCCAGTAATAAAACTCACTAAAGAAGAAATAGATAATGAGTATATTATTGTCTATCAAAGAAATTGAATTGATGGTTAAAAATCTTCTCCTAAAGAAAACTGAAGATCTACATGTCTTTTTTAGTTGCACCAAATATTAAAGGAGAAGTAATTTACTTATAATAATGCAAACAGTTTTTGGGTACACTTTATACAATAACTTCACCCCCAAAAGTGGCCATATGACACCTTTTAGTCAAAATGCTTCACTCACCTGCCCTGACTTCTGTAACTATAGATTAATTTCACCAGGTCTAGAATATTATATAAGTGGAATTATATAGTATGTAGCTTTATGTGACTGACTGTCTCTCGGCACACTATACATTTGAGGTTCATCCATGTTGTTGAGTCTATTGGGAATTCAATTTTTTATAGTTGGTTTATAGTTGTTGTTTAATGCTGAGGACTATTGTATAAATATACTAGGGAATTTTTGTATATCTGATAATAGATACTTGGGTTGATTCCAGATTCTTTGATGAATAATTCTACAATGAAAATTCTGTGTAAGAGTTTGTGATGTTATATATTTTAATTTTTCTTGGTAAATAACTTGAGGAAAATTTTGGGGCATGTGTATATTTAGCTTCATAAGGAAGTAACTGAAATGTAAAAATGAGTATTTCATTGTTTATACCCACTGGAAAATCTACAACATTCGCATGACATAAAAATATCAATCTTTTCAATTGTAACCATTTGTAAACTTATTATAAAGTTAGTGTCTAATCTAAGCAAACTTTGCTTATTTTAAAGCGTCAAGTATATCTCCTATTTTATCTGGAACCTTTTTAAATTTTAGATTTTGTGTTTGTGCCTATGATACGTTTCTAGTCTCTTTATATGGTGTGTTTTAGTGGCTAAGATTGCGTAAGGATTTCCAGTTATTTTATACCATATTTTGAAAAAGAAATGATTTCCAAATCAAATTATGTTACAATGATTGTCAAAAATCAATTCACTTTATAAGTATATATCTGAATCTCTATTTTTGCATTTCATTTGCATTCATCCACATTTCTATTTTTTGCCAATGACAAGCTGTCCTGACAACTGTAGCTTTGGAGGGTGTTTTCAGATCAGATAGTGTAAGTCTTCAAATTTTTATTTTCATTTTGAAAATAAATTTGGCTATTCGATATCTTTTTTGCATTTCCTTATAAATTTTAGAGTTAGTTGATAAACTTATAAGGAAAATGGTACATTGAATTTTTATTGGAATTATATAAAATGAATAGACCCCTTTAAAAGAATAGATCATAACGATATTATTTCCACTAAAAGTGTACCTTTCCATATTTTATGTCTTTAATTTCTCTCAGCACTATTTTATAGTTTTCAACATAGAGACCTTGGCCATCTTTTATTATATTGGTTTTTAAATATTTTATGTTGTTTATGCTATTTTTAATGGATTTTCAAATTTCATTTTCCAATTCTGGTTGCTTATCAAATAAACTATTTTATGTTGATAGTTTCTGGTGACCTTGATAGGTACACATATTATGTGTAGTTATTTTGTTGTTGTTGTTTTTTTTTTAATGATTCTTTAGGATAATTTACATGGAAGTTTAGGTCACCTGAGATTCAAGAGAGTTTTAATTTTTTCCATCGAGTTTACATTATTGTTTCTTTTTCCTGAAATACACTTGTTAGTACTAATATTATAAAGAAGTTGTGAGAGCTTTTCACATTTCCTGGATCTTTGAAAATATTTGTTCATGATTTTACCATTAAACATATGTGTTTTAAATCATTCAAAGATGCCATTTATCAAGTTGAAAATGTTTTATTTGAGTACTAATTTTATGATCATTTTCATGGTAAATTGGTGACAAACATTTTAAAATAACCTTATGCATTTTGTTTTTCTCTTTATTCTATTACTGTGCAAAATTCATTTATTTATTTTAAAATGTTGAATCAGCAAGTCATTACTTTGATAAAAATATGTTTGTTATAGTGTATTATTGTTTTATATATTGCTAGGTTCTATTTTGTAATTTGTTATGGATTTGTGCAGCTATATTCATAAAGGAATGTAGGTCTATAATTTTTTAGTGTTTTGTTTTTATCTTTTTTTGAATTGGGATTATTCTGAAAGATTTTAGATAATATTGGTAACAGTTTTCTCTTAAACACTTTATAGAACTTCCCAATTAAACCATCTTTATTTTGGTTGTGGGAAGGTTTTAATAAAAATAAAATTTCTTTATCATAAAAGGCAATTAAGATTGGCTATTTCATCATGAGTCACTGTTGGTAAGAAATGTTTTCCCTGTTATTTGTCCATTTCATCTAAGTTAAATGTATTGACATTCATTTGATCATAACTTTCTCTTACTATATTTTTTTTCTTTTTTTTATTAATAATAAATTTTATTTTGAAATAAGTTCAATCTTACAGGAACAGTTGTAAAAACAGTACAAACCCCCTACATAGAATTCCATCATACCCTGACCCCCCTCCCCTGATACCCTGATCTATCACCTTTAAGATCCTGTCACACCACTCTTTCTTTCCCTCCCTATCTCCCTCCCTCCCTCCTCCCTAACACCCATCATCTATTGCTCTATCTTCTGAACATATGGGAGCAAGCTGCACATATCTTTGAACAGGCAATATAATTCACATATACCTTTCCCATGGACAAGAACATTATTTTATGCAATCTCATTAAACGCAGCTAAGAAGTCCAAGAAATTCAACATTGATATAAAGCTTACATTCTATATTTCCTTTTTTTTTTTTTTCCTTGTGTCCCAACTGTGTCCCTTTGAGCCTCCTCTCCTCTGGCCTCAGATCCCGTCCAGGATCATCCTTGGCATTTAATTGTCGTCTATTTAGACTGTCTTCTTTTTTTTTTTTTTTCAATTTTGGAAAGATATATATAGCCTAAATCTTCCTATTCCATCCCTCCCTAGCATTCCCTTAGTGGGATTAATCACATTTAGAATGTTGCAATGCTATCACCTTCTGACCATCCATTTCTAGAAGTTTCCCTTCACCCCAAACCAAAACCCCTACTCTCATTTCTTAACTCCCCATTGCTCCTTCCCCCACTTCTTGGAACCCCTACTCTACTTTTCATCTCTTTGGTCATATTCTTTGATACTTTCTTTGTGTTTACCATGGGGTTTAAATTTAACCTCTTAAATCTATAACAATCTTGTTTTTCTTTGAAACCAACTTAACTCCAATAGGACATGTAAACTGTGTTCCTATACTCCTCCATTCCCCCACCTTTATGTAGTTCTTGTCAAGAATTACATATTTTCATTGGGTCCAAAACCCCTGATTTATCATTACAGTTTATGTATTTTAGATCCTGTAGGAAGTAAATAGTGGAGTTATAAATCAACCATACAGTAGTATTGGTCTTTAAATCTACCATGTGATCTTTACTGGAAATCTTTATTTCTTCATGTGGTTTCAGTCAATTGTTTAGTGTCCCTTCCTTTCAGCCTGCTTAGGACTGATCTACTGGTGATGAAGTTCCTCAGCTTTTGATAGTTCGGGAATGTTTTCATCTCCCCCTCATTTCTTTCAGTTGTCTGTGAATTCTCCAAGTCTCTGATGGTTATTGACTTCTATTTGTATTCCATTGTGGGCAGAGAATGTTCTTTGAACAAATTCATTTTTATATTTTTTATTTTATTGAGGCTTGTTTTTATGTCCCCACATGCATTCCATTCTGGAGAAAGATCCATGATCACTAGTGAAGAACGTGTGTCCCAGTGACCTGGGATGTATTATTCTATATATGTATGTTAAAAGTCTCTATATCTCTCTTTCATTTCTTTGTTTCTCTGTCGGTAGGGCTCACTTTAGTATCTGAATTAGGGCAGGTCTTTTATTAGCAAACTCTCTCAGCATTTGTTTGTCTGTGAAAAATTTAAGCTCTCCCTCAAATTTGAAGGAGAGTTTTGCTGCATAAAGTATTCTTGGTTGGAAATTTTCCTCTCTCAGAATTTTAAATATGTCATGCCACTGCCTTCATGCCTCCATGGTGGCCACTGAGTAGTCATTACTTAGTCTTAAGTTGTTTCCTTTGTAAGTGGTGAATTGCTTTTCTCTTGCTGCTTTCAGAACTTGCTCCTTCTCTTCAGTATTTGACACTCTGATCAGAATATGTCTTGGAGTGGGTTTGCTTGAATTTATTCTATTTGGAGTTCACTGGGCATTTATGCTTTGTGTATTTATATTGTGTAGAAGGTTTGGGAAGTTTTCCCCAACAATTTCTTTGAATACTCTTTCTAGACCTTTACCCTTCTCTTCCCCTTCTGGGACACCAATGAGTCTTAAATTTGGACGTTTTATTTTAGCTATCATATCCCTGAGATCCATTTCGATTTTTTCAAGTTTTTTCCCCATTCTTTCTTTTGTTCTTTCATTTTCTGTTCTGTGCTCCTCGAGGAGGTTGAGTTGTTGTTCAACTTCCTCTAATCTTGTATTATGAATATCCAGAGTCTTTTTAATTTGGCCTACAGTTTCTTTAATTTCCATAAGATCTTCTATTTTTTTATTTACTCTTGCAATATCTTCTTTATGCTCTTCTAGGGTCTTTTTTATGTCTTTCATATTCTGTGCCATGCTCTTCTTCAAGTCTTTTATATCCTGTGCCATGATCTCTTTGCCTGTCTGTAGTTCTTTGATTAATTCTGCCAGGAACTGTGTGTCTTCAGATCTTTTGATTTGAGTGTTTGGGTTCGGGTTCTCCATGTCATCTGGTTTTATCATATGCTTTACGATTTTCTGTTGTTTCTGGCCTCTTGGCATTTGCTTTACTTGATCTTTAATTTGTTAGAATTGCAGTTTGGTGACATACACTTTCTCTAACTAAGCAGCAGATGGCGTCCGTGAGTCACTTATTCCCCTCAAGTCAGTTTTCCCCAACTTTGTGTTAGGTGGGGACCTGATTCTTTTGGGGTCCAATTGGTGCACTTAATTTGGGTGTGTTGTCGGTGCTGTCTGCCCTTGATGAGGGGTGTGTGACCTGAGTGGTTAGGGAGGAAGGGTAGATTTAACAATCAAATCTCCCAGGTGTTCCAGAGATTTAAGGCTGTTCTCTGCCACTGACACAAAAGTCCTTGGTATTGGCGTAGGTTCCCTGGGATTTCTGAGCAGTTCCCCACTCCCTGCTGTGCTTTTCCAGGACCTCTGTTGAGAGGGGGAGGGCCGTGCCACGTCACAAGTGAGCACCGGCCTACATGGAAGCCCTGGGCCGCCGGGCTGTGTAGGGGCGTTCCCAACCCACTTCAAAGACGGTTGAATGGGATGCGTTAACTTCCCCCTTTCTGCACAGCTCCGCTCTCCCAGCTCTGGGACAATCAGCCATGGGTGTATTCAAGGCCTCTGTCCACGGCTGATACTGTGTCATGTGAGCGGTGCTGCGGGAAAGACTCCCTGTCAGGCTGGGTTTCTTGTCTCAGTTCTGTGCTGTGTGTTCAGCCCTGGGCAGGAGCAGCCCTGCCCGCTGGGGTGATGGCCGCGAGTCTGGGTTTCTCCCCTTTGTTTCCCTGGACCTGAGAAAATCTGCAGTTGGTGTGGGAAGGGGTATCCTCCACCCCAGACACCGAGGCGTTAGTCCAGACTGCTCCCATCTTATCTGCAGTTGTTCCCGGGGCTTCTCTCTTTAAAAAAAAAAAAAAAAAGCCAGCCCAGCATCTCCCCCCCTGCAGCGTGGCCAATGGATCAGCCTACTCACTCACTCGTTTCAGAATGCAGACTCCTGGTTTCACCAAACTTACGTTCCCTGTGGCTTTAGCAGAACTTGCCCGGCTGGTGCTACTTTGGAAGTGGTGTTCTGGGTCCTTTCTGGTTTTTTATCTAGTGTTTTCCACGGAGGCGTTTTTTCCTCTGTCTCACCTAGTCTCCATCTTAGGTTACTCTCTCTTAATGTATTTTTAAGGGTTGCCAAATCTATTCAAATGTCTCCTTTCTTTGTGCTTATATATTTATTTGTTTATTTTGCTTGGCCTTGTTAGAAGTTTATCAACATTTAAAATATTTTCAAAGGCTAAATTTTGACCTTACTCATTGTCATTATTATTTTACTATTTTCTATTTTCTGTTTGCTCTGATCTTTGCATTTATCTTTCTTGGGGTGTAGTTAGAGTGTTGAATCTGTAAGACAATATTTTTTAACATATTTGGTAAATTTTCTGATATCAATTTTAAAAAGATATTTGTGCCCCATTCTCCATCTCTTCTCGACCATAATCTATATTTAGACCATTTGCTATAGTCTCAACAAAACCTGAGATGGTATACATTTTCTTCAATCATTTTAATTTTGCTTTTAGACTGAAAAATTTATTTTTTGATCTTAAACTTTACTAACTTTTTCACGAATATCACATTTTGATATTAAATATACCCAATGTTCAAAAGGCATTGTAATTTCCTGTTGCAGAGTTCCTAACAGATAATTTCCCTTTGTGCCAGTTTGCAGTTATTATGTCCCCATAATGCCATTATATTTGATGCAGTCTTGTGGGGGAGTTTGTATTAATGCCGATTAGAATGGAATTCTTTGATTGAGTGTTTCCATGGAGATGTGACTCAATCAACTGTGAGTGACATATTTGATTGAATGATTTCTATTGAAGTGTTACCCCACCCATTAAGGGTGGATGTTAATTGGATCACTGGAGACTAGAGTCCTATAAAGGAGACTACAGACAGAAGGACCTCAGAGCAGCCATAGCTAAGAGAGGGAAAAATGCCCCAAGAGCAATATTTTGGAGAATGCCATTTTGAAATGCCACCTGGGAGCAAGCAAATGCCAGCCACATGCCTGCCCAGCTAGTAGAGGTTTTCTGGATGCCAATAGCCATCCTTCAGAGATGGTAACTGATTGTTGATGACTTAGCTTGTATCATTTATGGCCTTCAGACTGTAAGTTTGTAACCAAATTAACACCCTTTATAAAAGCCAATCCATTTCTGGTATTTTGCATAACAGCAGCATTAGCAAATTGGGACACCCTTATTTCCACTTTTTTTTCTGATTCATTATTGAGTTATGATTTAAGACCATATTTTCCTTTAATTGTTTGAACTTCTTGACACATTCATGGGGATCATATTTTCCTTTTTAAAAATATGTTTATAATATCTTTAATTTCTGTATCTACTAAAAACTACATTTTGACATTTGGGTCAGTTTCTATTTACAGAGTTTTCATTTCTCTGGATCATATTTCCCTGTTTATTTATATCCTTGCTATTTTAAAATTACCTACCATGTTTTTTGGTAGCAAACTGTATTGATTCTGCACTGCTATATTTTCTGACAAATGTTATTTTTTATTCTATTAAGTCACTCAATATTGCCCAACCACATTGAATTTCTGTAGATTTCTTTTTATGCTTTTTTATCATGGATATATGCAAAACCCAAGGTGTATATTAAACCCATATAAGTTGATAGGACTAAATTTTTAAACTCTGTCTCCATTGAGGATATTATCAAATTTTGGTTTTAGGATTTACCTTGGTGGGCCTATAGCAGGTTAGATTGTGATCTTTCCCCAAATACATTCTGTCTGCCTATAGCAATCTAGAAACTCAGACCATGACCCTAGGGAAAGAAACATGGCAATATCAGTGTGGTAGGTAGAATTCTAAGATAGCTATCAGTTTTTCCCATTCTGGTGTAGATGCCATGGACAAGACCATGAATTTGATGGATTTTACTCCTGTGATTTGGATATATTATATGCAAACATTAATTTTAATATAGGGAGATTATCAGGATGATATTGACTTAATCACATGTGCTGTTTAAAGGCAGAGTTTACTCTGTAGAAATGAAAGACAGAGATTTCAAGTATTAAGAGTATTTAACACAGTCTTGCTTGCTTGAAAATGGAGAAGCCATATGGCAAGAAAATCAGCTAGTAATTAGAAGCTGAAAATAGCTCCCAGATAACATGCCAAAAGGATATGGGGTGGGGGGAGAAGTGATGCAAGATGGTGGTGCAGGGATGTGTGGAATTTACATAGTCCTTTAGAGCAGCAAGTAAACAGCCAGGAACAACTAGTAAATAGTCTGGAACAACTATCTGGAGAACATCTATGACTGGACATGCATAGTAAACTAGTCTGGAATGGATGAAAGGGCTGAGATTGCAGCATACAACTGTAAGTAAAGCTCCCCAAACTGCTGAACTAGTGCCTCTCCTATACTGGCATGGCAGTCTGAGCAAGACCATTCCCTTGTGGGAAAAAGAAGCAGTCTCTACTAAGAACAAGGGAAAGTACCTCAACCAAGCTCCAACTGCAGTTCTAATTAACAACTTTGGACTACTGAATATAACCTACAGGCACAGATAAACCCAGAGAAAGCAGGAAAGGAACTCTGAGGTCTCTCTCAGCAGAGAGGAGGCAGTGCTGACAGAAAAAAATAAATTAATTAAAATAAAACAGAAGCTTTGGAATAAGATGAGCTCAGAATACTGGAAAAGGACCATGCTCCAATAAAAGGGATACATAGATTTTGGTACCAAATCTGTCTCTTGACAGGTGAAAGTGGGGCCTGGGACTGGCTCTGAAAAGGGGATATTGTCTCTCTCTTGCTTTTTTTTTTTTTTTTTTTAAACCATTCTAACTAGTTCATTAGAGAAAGCCTCAGGCATTTTCAATTGTCAGCATTGACCCAGGAAAGGGTGGAGTTAAGATAGCTCTGAGAGACAAAGTAAGGAGTCAAGTGAAGGATATAATTACATAAAGGGCATATCTTCCACAAGAAAAGGGAAAGTGGGGCCCAGATCCAGTGGTCACCCTCCTCCAGAGAATTCAGACCCCATAGGCTGGGAAATAAAAAAGAAAAAAAAAAAAAAAAAACAGAAAAAGTTTAAGTTTGGCTTCTGACTCACACTCAGTCTCAACCATGCCCATGGCAGAGACAGGGTCTGCTGAGAATTAACGGCACCATACTTCTTTACACTGGTGGGGAGCTGTGGACTGACAAGCACCTCCTTTTTTGCATGATAGAAAAAGCACAGGGTCTAGAGGCCTCATAGGAAAATCTGACATCCTTCTCAGTCTTATCCTCAGGTAAACTTGATACTGATTACACCCTCCTTCTGAGACCTAGGCCTGTCTGCTTTGAGGAAATCTGTTTGGAGTCAATCATATCTGTGTACCCTCTTCAAAAAAAAAAAAAAATTTCCATATAGGCAGGGCAAGAACCAGAATAACAAGAGCTGAAATATTCTGTTCAATTAAACAAAAGCTATGCTAGATGTCTAGAATAAGTTGGACTGATCACCAAAGAACAGACAGATGACAAAGAAACCAACAAGAAAACCCTAGGTACAAGAGTGAAAATGATCTCCAGAATAAACTAATTAAGGAAACCAGATGCTTAGACACCAACAAAAAAATTGTGAGTCACATGAGGAAAACAAAGATATGGCTGACTCAAAGGAACAAACTAACACTCCAAATGAGATACAGGAATTGAAAAGACTATTTAAGGATGTTCAACAAGCATGCTAAATCAATTCAAAAATCAAAGCAATGAGTTGAGGAAAAGTGATAAAGAATATAAAGATCACATTGGGCTAACATAAGGAAGCACCTGAAAGTCTGAAAAACCAATTGGCAGAACTTACGGGAATGAAAGTCACAATATAAGAGATGAAAAACATAGTGGAGATGTACAGCAGCAGAGTTGAAGTGGCAGAACAAAGTATTAGTGAACTAGAGGACAGAATCTGAAATCCTACACATAGAAGAACAGATAAGGAAAAGAATGGAAAAATATAAGCAGGGTCTCAGGGAATTGAATGACAAGATGAAGCACATGAATAAACATATCATGAATGTGCTTGAAGAAGAGAAGGGAAAAGGGACAGAAAGAATAATAAAAGAAATAATCACTGAAAATTTCCCATCTCTTATGAAAGATATAAAATTACAAATCCAAGAAGCACAGCCTACCCTAAACAGAAAAGATCTGAATAGACCACTCGAAGACACTTAATAATCAGATTGACAAATGTCAAAGGCAGAGAATTCTGAAAGCAGCAAAATAAAATTGATCAATCACATACAAGGGAAGCTCAGTAAGACTATGGGCAGATTTCTCAGCAGAAGCCATAGAAGTGAGAAAGCAGTTGTGTGATATATTTAAGACACTGAAAAAGAAAAACAGCAAAGCAAGAATTCCATATCTGGCAAAATCTTCCTTCAAAAATGAGGGAGATTTTAAAATATTTTCAGACAAACAGATACTGAAAGGGTTTGTTAAAAAAGACCTGCTCTACAAGAAATACTAAAGGGAGCACTACCAACTGATAGGAAAAGACAGGAGATAGAGGTTTGGAGAAGAGTACAGAAATGAAGACTATCAGTAAGGGTAAAAAGAAAGAGAAAAAAATAAAAACAAAAGAGGATAGACATATAAAATCCAAAAGAAAAAATGGTAGATGGTAGCACAATATTGTAAGTACACTGAACAAAGCTGAGTGTGAGTAGGGTTGGAATAGGAAGGATAGGGGCATGAATGATAGAAGAACTGGAACTGTATAACTTAGCAAAACCTAGAGTGTACAATGATGGTGATTAAATGTACAAATATAAGAATGCTTTTACATGAAGGAGAACAAATAAATGTCAACATTACAAGGTGTTAAAATAGGATGGCATACAGAAAAATATAGTTAATGCAAATTATAGTCTATATTCAACAATAAAAATTGTAATATACTTCCACGAAATGTAGAAAGGCAATATACAAAAGCTACGTGTCAATAAGAATGGGATACAAGGGAAGGGTATGGTATTTTTGGTGGTGGTGTTGTTTTTCCTTTTTACTGTATTTTTTATTCTTCATTTTCTCCCTCTTCTTCTTTCTTTGTGGAAGATATGCAAATATTCTCATGCAGATTGTGGTTATGGATGCATAACTATGTGATTACAACAGGATCCACTGATTGTTTACTTAGGATGGATTGTATGGTGTGTGGATAAAACTGTTTAAAAAATAAACAGAATGATACAAGTGCTGGAGAAAATTTGGAGGGAGGGATGTAACTATTCATGGCTGGTAGGGAAGTAAAATGGTACAGCCCATCTGGAGGGCAGTGTGGTGTTTCCACAGGAGGCCAAGTATAAGGTTGCCATATGATCCTCCAACCCCATTAACTAGGTATATACTAGGAGTAACTGAAAACAGGGACACAAATGGACATTTGCACACTGGTATTTATGGTGGCAGTATTCATTATTTGCAATGGATGAATTGACTGATGAACAGAAGGGTGAATTGTGGTATATGCACGCATACAACAGAATGTTGAGCTGCTGCAAAAAGAGTGAAGTTTTGAGGCATGGAACTAGATGAATGCACAGAATGTTGAAGGAAATAAGCCAGAAACAAGCAAACAAACAAACAAACAAAAAACAACTAATATTATAATTCCTCACTAATAAGGACTAACTAGAATGTGCAAACTTTGAGAGCTGAATTCGAGTGCATAGGTTATCAGGGGAAGGTTTATTGTAAAGGTTCCTAGATTGTAAGGTCTTAAAGCAATCATATCTACTCCAGAGTTTTTACAATTATTTCTAAATCCTGAGATACTGGGCTCTTTGTGTATAACCTGGTCATTTTCTGGAACTTTGGGCATCTATGTGACATCTGAAAGTCAGAGCTAGTGTTCTGCAGGTATGAAAGTCAATATTACTCCATACAGCAACTGTTACAAAAGCTGAAAAAGAAAAGAAAAGACTTCAATTAGAGATATGAATGAAGCTGATCTGGTTGGGACTAAGGCAAATCAGACAGAAGGATAAAGGTTGATATCGATGGTGTTTTAAAACTTCAATTTCTGTGTGAGACCAAAGAAGAGGTGCATATTTGGTGCAAAATTTATATTTTCTGCAGCACACTTCCTAATTTAACTTGTATGGTCAGTTTACTTGAATACTATAATTACGTGGAAACTTTAATAAGAGTGAGATCTTGTTGGCTTGCAAAGGTTAGTGAAATGCCCCAATATATCCCAGAGTAATTTGGGCAGAGAATAAAAAAAGTATTTGCACATCCCCTGTTCTCATTTGCTAATGCTGCAGGAATGCAAAACACCAGAGATGGATTGGATTTTATAAAAGAGGGTTTATTTGGTTACACAGTTACAGTGTTAAGGCCATAAGGTGTCCAAGATAACACATCAGCAATTGGGTACTTTCACTGGAAGTTGGCCAGTGGTGTCCGGCAAATCTCTGTTAGCTGGGAAGGCACGTGGCTGGTGTCTGCTCCAAAGTTCTGGTTTCAAAATGGCTTTCTCGCAGGTTGTTCTTCTCTAGGCTGCAGATCCTCAAAAATGTCACTCTTAGTTGCACTTGGGGTATTTGTCCTCTCTTAGCTTCTCCAGAGCAAGAGTCTGCTTTCAATGGCCATCTTCAAAATGTCTCTCATCTGCAGCTCCTGTGCTTTCTTCAAATTGTCCCTCTTGGTTGTAGCTCCTCTTAAAATGTCACTCTCAGCTGCACTGAGTTCCTTCTGTTTGCAGCTCATTTATATGGCTCCACTGATCAAGGCCCACCCTGAATGGGTGGGGCCATGCCTCCATGGAAATATCTCATCAGAGTTATCACCTATAGTTGGGTGGGGTGCATTTCCATGCAAACAACCTAATGCAAATGTTCCAACTTAATCCCTACTAATATGTTTGCCCCACAAGATTGCATCAAAGAATATGGCTTTTTCTGGGGGACATAATACATTCAAACCAGCACATCCCCCTTGAAGGATCAGGGAAAATTTGGAAATATTAAACTGGCTCACCTGGGGAATTCCTGATATTCTCTCAAGCATTGGGGGCTAAAATTTAATAGGCCAACCCCTTGATCTTGGGGCTTGCCCTTATGAAACCTATTCCTGCAAAGGAGAAGCTAAGCCTACTTATAATTATGCCTAAGAGTAACCCCCAGAGAACATCTTTGTTGCTCAGATGTGACCTTTCTCTCTAAGCCAACTCTGTAGGTAAACTCACTGCCCTTTCCCCTATGTGGATCATGACTCCCAGGGTTGTAAATCTCCCTGGCAACATGGGACATAACCCCTGGGGATGAGCCTGGCCCTGACATCATGGGATTGAGGAAGCCTTCTTGGATCAATGGGGAGAAGAGAAATGAAAATAGTTTCATTCTTAGAGAAAAACAAAATAAAGTTTCAGTGGCTGAGAGATTTCAAATAGAGTTGAGAGGTCATTCTGAAAGTTATTCTTATGCATTATATAGATATCTTTTTGTAGTTTTTAGTGTATTGAAATACTAGTAGGAAATACCCAAAACTGTTGAACTGTAATCCAGTAGCCTTGATTCATGAAGATGATTGTATAAATATATAACTCTTAAGGTGTGACTGTGTAATTGCTACTGATACCCCTTTATCCAGTTTATGGAGAGATGAGTAAGACAACAAAGGCAAAATAAATAATGGGGGGGGGGGCGGGTATGGGCTGCTTGGGTGCTCTGGCTTATAGATGCATTGCTCGATCATTGCATGATGCTCTCCTTCTGTGGGTCTGTGTCTCCTCTTACAAGGACATCAGTCACTTGGACCTATGGCTCAACCTAATCCATTAAGACCTGCAAAGGCTTTATTTCCAAATAAAGTCCATTGACAGGTACAGAGGTACTGTGTTATGTTAGGACTTCAACATAACTTTTGGGTGACACACTTCAATCCACAACAGTCTTCCTTCTGGTCCCCAAAGATTCAGTTCCTTCCCATGTGGAAAAATACATTTATACCATCTCAACATTCCCCAAGGTCTTAACCCATTCATTACAGCTTCAACTCTAAGTCCTAACTCTCATAACTATCAACTCAAAAAGACTCAAATTTCTTCGTCTAAATCAAGTATGGGTGAGACTCTGAGTATGGCCATCTTGGGGCAAAATTCCTCTTTATCCACATACCTAGGAAACTCATTCCAAAATACAATGGTGGGGAAGGCATAAGGGAAGATGTACTCATTCCAAAGAAAATGTTGGAAGAAAGAAAAAGGGATCACATATCTAAAAGAATTTTAAAACCCAGAAGTACAAATTCCATTAAGTTTCAAGGACTGAGAATAAAACTCTGTAGCTCAATGCTTTATTCTTAGTCCTCTGGGGACAGCAGCCCTACCTTCTCAGATGGCCAGGGTGGTTATCTTATAGGCTGTTGGGCCATAAAAGCCCCATTGTTTCCAGCTTCTGGGACATGGGCTTCACCTGTTCTGACTTCTGCATTTGTTGTGTTGTCCTCTAAGTCATTCTTCCTTCATTTGGTTCAATCATTGATTCTTTCAGTCCAGGCTAACAGTTTCTCTACTGGTGTAAAATTATCATAAATCCTGTTGGTTTTCCATGGATATTGCTATTAGACATGGAGCTTCTCCACAGAAATTTCCTGGTTAATGCCATCTCTATTTCTTGCTTGTGTTGGGATGGTTGATTGGACCCATAAGTCATATGCCTAATCTCTAGCAAAGGGTTGTCTAGCCATAACCTTGGCCTGTTTACAGAGCACTCTATCTGGATAGGCTGAGATATTTCTAAGTCATCAAGTGCTCATCCCTTTTTGCTTAATAATTCCTCTCTCAGTTCATATACTTCCTGTAGCAGTTTACTGTTAAGGATAAGAAGAAACCAGGCCATACCTCCAACATTTTGCTTGGAAATATCTTCAGTAAAATATCCATGTTCATCACCTACAATTTCAACTTTCCACCCAACAGCAGACAACAATTCAGCCAAGTTTTCTGCCACTGTATAACAAGGATCACCTTTCCTTTAGTGTCTGAAAACATGCTTATTATTTCCATCTAAGAACTTAGGAGAAGTACCTTTAACATTCATTTTTATACCAAAATGTTGTCCATAAAAATACATTTGATGATGAACATTTTCTTTACCATGCTTCTCATTTTCATGTGCGCCTTCATCAGAATCACCACCTCTTCAATTTAATCTGGGCATGTTTTATCCAGCGTCTCAAAATTCTGCCAACCTCTACCTATTATCCAATTCCAACACCACTTCCACATTTTACATATTTGTTACTGCAGTATCCCACCTCCTGGTACCAAAACCTGTATCAGTTTTCTGGGTCTTCCATAACAAGGTACCTACAAACTGGTTGACTTAAAACAACAGAAATGTATTCCCTCACAGTTCTGAAGTCCAGAAGTCTGAAATAAATGTGCTGGCAGGGCATGTTCCCTCCATAGGCTCTAGGAAGGAAACTGTCTTGTCTTTTCCAGCTTCTGGTTGCGTCCATAATCCTTAAGTGTTCCATGGCTTATAGACACATCACTCCAATCTCTATCACCGAT
Source organism: Choloepus didactylus (assembly GCF_015220235.1). Lineage (NCBI taxonomy): Eukaryota > Metazoa > Chordata > Mammalia > Pilosa > Megalonychidae > Choloepus > Choloepus didactylus. The sequence goes on from NC_051307.1 coordinate 29,383,773, forward strand.
GCATGGCCTTCTCCCTGTGTGTCTTTGTGTCTCTTCTTAAAAAGATAATTTAGTTTATACTAAAACAGTATGACATTGTCTTAACTTACATCTGCAAAAACCCTCTTTCCAAATAAGATCACATTCATAGGTATTGAGGTTAAAATTTCAATATATCACTTTGGGGAACACAATTCAGCCCACAACAGAGGAGGACACATGGAAGGACCCAAAGCAAATCTCTAAAAGATGAAAATGCCCTCTTACTGACAGCCAGCAAGAAAGCAGGGACATCAAACCTACAACCTAATGAGCTTTGCAGTGGATTTTTCCCCAGAGTCTCCAGAAAGTGTGCAGCTTGGCCTACACCTTGATTTCAGCTTTGGGAGAACCCAGTCAAACCTGGACTTCTAAACTAAAGTACTGTGGGCTAATAAATAAGTGTTATTTCAAGCTAAGTTTGTGATTGTTTTACACCAATTGAAAACCAATAAAATCAAGCACCTGAGAAGAAATCTTCCCTCCCTGGAATTTTCACTTATTTACTTCTTTCTTATTTTATGACCTTCCAATATAAATAAAATTAAAGCATTTTTAATTCATCCATGGTTTTTTCCTAGTTGTTCTAGCAGTATTATGGTCTACTATAACCAGCAATGCCACATCTAGAACCCAAAGTTAAATTTTTAAAGATAAACAGAAAGGTAAGAATAAAAATAAATACAAAGTAAAACTAGTTGCATGAAAAAACATGATCATGAGAAATGGAATATATGATTGTGGGGGAAAATATTTCAGAAAATGCAAAAACAGTAACATGCTTGGAGAAGAAAAGTTTGAAGACATACAAAATTCTTTTCTAATTTATCTAACATATAACATTACTGGAGGTTAGCCAAACCAGGTAAGGGACAAAGGAACTGAAGAATGTGGAACCCAGGGCTCTCCAAAGTTGGAGCTCTGCCATAGGCATAGCAATAACTCACTTCATATTGGAGGAGAAATACATTGAGTTCAAACAAGAATGTCTCCATGACATAAAGAAAGGAGGGGGCATGGAGCTCCAGGAATAGATTTTATGAATGAGGGGAAAGATGGATAAAATGGTGGCTATAATAAGGAATTCTTACACTTTAGTTAATAATAACAATAGAATCAAATAAAAATCACAAGAAAAAAATTTATTCAAGAAAGGTAGGGCTCCAATATAAAGCACATTACAATTTGGCATGATTTTAAACGATTATAATGAAAGAAAAGTGAGTCACTTTGGCCTGATGCTAAAAACATTTTCTTTTGAGTGACTCAGGTCTTTCAACATTAGATTAAAGAACCTTTGGATCTCTAGTGATTAATACATGCATTTTTTAGGATAATATAAATTTATTTCAACATTCATTTTTTTAGACAAAACCACGGAAAGTAACCAGAAAACTTTTTTTGTTACAGTTGAATATAGCTATTAATAAACATGAAAATATGAGATAAAACACAGGGAGGAGAATGATGACATAAAGGAATTGGAACTAATATCTTTACCTTTCCTAAGGCAAAGTCATTATCTAAAATGCTCAATAAATACATACAGTATAAATACTTTATTTAAATAATAGAGGCACGCAGCAGAATAATTACGTATGGTTATATAAATAGCAAATTTTGAGATGGGCAGGAGAGAAACAGGAGGAATTTAAAGTCAATTGCAGCCTTATCTTTCATAGTAGGAAGTGAATAGATATGTGCCAATATAAAATAATAAGAAATAGACTTTTAAGCGTATTGTTAGAATTATGGATGTAACAATCCTACAGGGGGTGAGTGCTGGGGGCAAAGTTGTTGTTTTTGATAACAAATACTTATGTATTCTCTTGATAAAATAAAAGTTACTGCCTACAGAAAATTTTTTGAATGAATTCATCAAATCACATATCTCATCGCTTCTGAATTCAAGTGCACAATTATAATCATAAGTCATGTCTTCTTAACTACACATAAATTAAGAATGTTAAGAGTAACAGCTACTTGTTTTTTACTGCAAAAAACAAATCAATGGTAGTGCTCACATTCAATTAAAAGTTCTGTTAGAGTTGATGCATTTAAAAATTACTATGTCTATCATAAAAAAACATATGCTCTCCAAGATCCAGTAGTAATAGTGTTGCAAAATTGTAAGAGTACTACTTGAAGGATTACTTCTCAAAAATTCATTGGACCAAATAATAATGTGGATTTATTATTTTTAAATTGTTATTCAAGTCCCTCAATTTTTTAGCATCTCAAGATCCTTTGATAAGGCAGAACAATAATGCTGTATATGAAAATAATATTCTCATAAATTAATCATGGCATTTGGATATAATATATTTAATAACTACTTGTTAAGCATTTAGTCATTCATTTGAAAGTATTGTGTAAATGGCAAAATTCTATACAATGTTGGGTAATTACTAATGCCAATTTTGTGTAGTCTATCAAAATTGAATAGCTAATATGAAAAAAAAAACAATGTATGGATCAATTTACTTGGTATAAATTTATATAATTTTGTTTAAAGTCCAATTAAACAATACAAAGTCTTTTTTTCAATTGCAAAAATGTTAGTAGTATAACCCTATCTCAATCTTGGAATAATATGGTTAGAAAATAATTTAATATTGGTTAAGATATGACCTGGAGAAACAGAATTATAAAGGCATGGCTCTTAAGGGATTTAAATTGTAGCATCAGGTCGCAGCTTTTGGTATTATCAGGATACTCCCAATGAGATACACATATCTAATTTCTTATGGATCATGATTAGTGACATTTATCCTCAAAAAGGGGAAAACAGTACAGTAATTCTACATATGCCTACTTTTACTAGAATAATACACTATGGTTAAGGAAGCATTCATGTTTAAACAACTCTAAATCATCATGTTCCAAAATACTTGGTTTCATTATCTTTAGCACTTAGGTACATGCAAAACAATTCATTTAAAAGTACCTGGAAATGAACAAAAATAGGATTTGTCAAGCACTGAATATTTTCAAGTATTTTCGTATCAAAAACTACAATTCATTGTTATAACAACACCATGAAGTAAATTGGATTATGGTCTGAATACTACAGTTGAACAAGTAAGAGATTAAGTCAAGTATCACTGTAAGGGGTATTGACCCCCACCAGACTGACTCCTTCCAAAATGTGGAAACTGTGACAATAATAAAAAATAACTTCTATATCTGAGTGTTATACATATATTGTCTTATTTTATGCTAACATAAACAATCACTTACATTGTAGTTTGTGAGTTGATAGAATACTTAACACCTTAATCCAAATTATATAGAAGAGAAATTGGGTGAAAATAAACCCAGTGGTAACTCTAAATCCAAATAAGCTCCTCATGAATTTCTTTGTTCTCTGAACTATCACATACCTACTGAGTGATCGATTCTTTCTTTCAAATAATAAAAGGAAAGTTTAGTCAAAATTCCTTTTTCATTGAAGACTGTCATATGTTCTGACTCTCTGAAACAAAGATCAAATCTTATGTTAGCTCCAGATGATGCACAAATTGCATAATAATTTTGCATTTAAAAGTAATCATATTGGAGTAAAAATAGTATATATGAAAAAAATTTCAGTAAAGGTGAACCATCCCAAAACCTATTAGATTAATGTTTTGTGACTCCTGATATATTAGCTTCTTTTAGAACAGATTTCATCCATTTCAAGTCATTTATTCAGCCTTGATAATATAAGCATTTTTGCCATTGTTTTCTAAAGGGCAGATCTTGCCTTTTTTATTTGCTATACTATTTTCAAAATGTCACAAAATGGCAAAGAGTAAAGAATCATAGAGACCAAGAGAAACAAGTTTTGCATATTTAATTACAAAAAGGAAGAACAGAAAAATATTTCCCAAGGCTTCTCAAATAATTTTATCTGGAATATGTCTAAATACTTTATTTATAGATATATTAAATAGAGAAACAATCTTCTCTTGATTTCTGAGGGTCAGATATCATGCTTAAGTATATTTATGACTGAAAACATTTAAAAATACTATTTTAAGGGAGGGTGTGGTCAGAATGAACATAGTTTATAGGTCTTGCTTCCCCACTCTCTCACCCCTAGATCTATTAAGATGGATGATGGTGACAGATTCTGCTTAAAGTTATGATCAGATTGGATTTTTTGGAAATATTTTGCGACTTCCTCTCTTCTCTTTTTGCTTTAAATACCATGTTGCCATTAGACATTCTCATACTTCCCAATATAGTTACAGAACTATGCAGTCAATACCCAAATTTTAAGGCACACACTAGTGCTCAAACAGATATATTGAAAGACTAAATACTGCTAAATTATCATCCCACACCTAGCACAAGTCAAATATGACCAAAACTGAAACTGTTGGTTTCTCCTGCCTGGATCTTACTCTTCTCTTGAATTCAGTAATTGATCTATGGCATAATCAGTTGCTTTCAAACTGAAGATCTTGGAGACATCATCGACTCATGCATTTCCATCACTCTCATGCAATTTGTCTTTAAATTCTGGAGATTATCTCTCAAATACTCCCTTTCTTCTCTAACTCTTCTGCCTTCATCATCCCCTGATTAGGCTTCTGTACTATTTCATTAACAATTAATATTAAATTTCCTTCACCTGTTCTCGGAGATGTTCTACTCCAATCCTGCCATGCACATATCCCTACTGGAGTTATTTTCTGCAGTCAAATCCTGACCATGTACAATAATATTTACCCATCTTCTTTAATTTATTATTGCTCTTAGATTGCTTTGCAAATATTGCACATCATAAAAAGTACATCACAACCTGGTCCCAACCAAACTTTCAGGTTTCTTTTTATGCTTTTCCCACATAACACATAAATACTTCACTACTGTCATTAGTGTACTCACTTGCCATTAGTTATTACATAATTTATTTCATGATTGTTCTTTTCCACATTTGTTTCCCTCTACCTGAAATGGCTCTTCTACTTTCTTCACCCAACAAACTTTTCATGTTTTAAATTCTATTTACTATTCTCTCTCCCTATTTATTGGCTTTCTTAATCAAAAAACAAAACAAAATAAAAAAATTAAAAATTTACAGAAAATCTGAAAGAAAATAAAACAAAATTTTAATGAATTATTTAAATCAGTGATGTGTAATTCAGAATTCAAACAGAGAAGAAGAATCAGTAGGAGATATAGATATTAAGAGGTTTATTAGAAGGAATTGGATTATACAATTTGGGGGGCTGGTTAAGCAAGTCTGAAATCCACAGGACAGACAGAAAAGAAGGAAAGATGATGGGCTGGCTGGAATCTCAAAGGCACAGGCTAAAGCTTTTTTCTGCAAGCATTCAGAAAGGGATAATTTCCCCCAGGTTAAAGTCAACAGGTTATGGACTTCAATTAAAACAGAATTTTGCAAATTCTTTGTAACAGCACATAAATTAGTGTTTAATTGAGTAACTGGGAGAAGGCCAGTTAGGCTACTAAATGGCAGCTGCCATCTCATCCAAACAGTTGGGCTTAGCCAAGTGATGCTTCAAAGAAATCACCAGCAATTACTCATTACCTCAAATATTTTAGTAGGTATTTCCAACATAATCAAAATACAACCATCAAAATTAAGAAATTAACATTGATACGTTACAATCCACTAATTCTTAGACCCTCTTCATGGTCTTTCAGAGTAAACTTTGCATTTAGTTGTCATGTCTCTTTAGTCTCCTACTTTCTGGTAAAGTTTCTTATTCTTTCCTTGACTTGAATGACCTTGAGGCAGTTGAAGGCAACAGGCAAGTTTTTTGTTTGGTTTCCCTTTTTGTCTTTTAGACATACCCTCAGATTATCTGCTGCTTCCTTATGATTGGATTCATACTATGCATCTTTGCCAAGAATATCATAAAGAGAAGTTGTGTTTTTATTCCTTCCTTTTGGGTGGCACATGATTTCTATTTGTCCCATTAATGCAGGATTTTGAAACTCTGCTCTATTGGTATTTGGGGGCTAACTTCTGCTGCAGGGGTTTTCATGCACAATTATAGGATCTTTAATAGTGTCCTTCTCCTCTACCTACTGTATGCCCATAGCACCCCCAACCCATTCTGACAAGCAAAAATACTTCCAGATATTGCCAAATTGCTTCAGGGGGCAAAACTGCCTACATTGGAGAACTACTGCCCTAGTGATTAATGCATTTTGATCAATTGAGGGTTTTTGGTATTTTCTGTCAGATTTATCCCTTATGTTACTGTTTTCTATGTTATAGTAATAGGAACTAAATGGGGAATACTTTGAAACTAAGCAAATATCACATTCTTCATCAAACTTTCAATTTTTTATTTATGTGTTCATATATTTATGTATCTATGAAGTAATGACTTGCTATTTTTTTCAAATGAGTTATAACCTACTAGTACCATTATTTATTTTTGCTCCTGATTTGATCAGTGGGAGGTCTTGGCTTCTTTGTCCTTCTGAAATGTCCCTATCATACTTTGATTACCTTTTGCTTTCTAGCACAACACAATGTTATTCTTCTATGCAAAATAAATGGTCCATTTTCATTGTTATAAGAGTATGTTCATACCATCCTCTTTAATATTTTACAGTATTTAACATACATCATCTATCCATCAGTTTTTATTATCTACTTATCTGTTTATCTTTTGATATGTTTCCATCTATCTGATATAAGAGGTTGTCTCTTACTTTTAGATTTAAAGTTCCTACATGCTAAGAAATATTTATTGAGTAAAAGAATAAACACAGGAATGAAGAAAGAAGGTTTTATAAAATATTTCTTATAATGAATCAGCTCAAGGGCCTTACATACATAGGTGCCTGTAGGATATTTTTTAAAACTATAAATGAAGTTTTATCTTTTACTTTGAATCTTAGAAATCATTTTATGTCATTATGGAAAAGCTAGAATAGTGGGTAAAGCATAATTATGAAAGAGGAATATTTAACATTAATTATTGCCCTTAGATCCCACACTATGCTCCTCAGAGAGTAATCTGTTACCATCTCTTTACTTCAGCTTGCCATTTCTTACCTGTAGATTCTTATCAAAACTCAGCAGGAAGGAAATAGCAGAGTTAATTTCTAAAAAAGAAGAAGTTTCCTCAATTTTAAGATCCCTTTTTACTGATATATAATATCTCATCTCACTCCCTTATGTAATGTGCTTGCTTGAATCTATTATGTACTCCACAAAACTATGCTCTTTTAATCCAATCTTGTGGGTGCAGATTTATTGTAGGTGGAATCTTTTGATCAGGCTGTTTCCATGGAGATGGGACCCACCAAATTGTGGGTGGAATTTTTGATTAGATTATTTCCATGGAGGTGTAACCCTGTCCATTCAAGGTGGGTCTTAATTAGTTTACCAGGTCCTCTATGAGAGGATAAAAGGGAGAGAACTTTTCTTCCATTTTTTTTGTTAAGATATATTCACATACCATAACATCATCCAAAGTGTACAATCAATTGTTCACAATATCATCATATAGCTATGCATTCATCACCACAATCAATGTTTGAAGATTTTCATTACTCCAAAAAATTTAAAATAAGAATAAAAATAGAAGGAAAAAAAGAAAACCCAAAACATCCCGTCCCTCCAAGCCCCCTTCCCCCCATTATTCATTAAATTTTTCTATTCATCTGTAAAGGCAGAGATATTTTGAAGAGAGCTCAGACACACCAAGAGAGAAAATGCCCAGAGACATTAGGGAGATAGTCATTGAAACCAGAACCAGGAGAGAAGCTAAGAGATGAAATCCAGAGGTTGCCCAGAGAAGTTAAGAAAGGAACCTCAGAAACAGAGAGAGAAATGCCCTGGGAGAACAAGCAAGGAGGCACAGGAGCTGAGAGACATTTTCTTTTTATTATATAATATAACATATATACAAAAAAGTGATTACTTTCCAAGTGCAGTTTAACAAAAAATTATGAATACTGAATCTCTATATAATTTTTTTCATTTGCTAGGGTATTAGAATAGCTAGAAGGAAATAATTGAAATGGTATAACAGTAACCCAAAGCATCCTTTGAAATTTTTTCTATAGCTACTTGTTAAATTGTAATTTGAAAGCTATCAATAGAGACATTTTTGAGAAAACAACAGAAACCAGAAGCTAACCCCAGGAGAGTCCAGCAAATTCTGACCATGTGCCTTCCCATATGACAGAGGAACCCCAGATGCCACCGGTGTTTCTTCAGACAAGGTAGCATCCTATTGATGCCTTAACTGAGAAATTTCCATGGCCTTAGACCTGTAAATTCGTGAAATGATTTTTGCATTCCAGAAGCTTTTGCAAACCAAAACATGTAATGACTGAGGCCCTTGCTTTGCCTTTACTTCTGGAACTTGTGTGGTCCCTGCCTCTTGGATACATGAATTCAGACTGATGTATGTGACAATAGGTTAACACTAATCTCATGGGTCTTATTGGCTAGTGTGATAAGAATGGACTCAGTGTATTCTAAGGTACCAAGTCAGAATGTTAGTTTTTATGCAAGTCCTCAGGCATGGAGAATAAGAAATAACTTAAAGTGGGGCAGGAGATAATGCCAATTGTATGGCTTTCTGGTTTGGGTGAAATTTGTTATCAATAATTAAGATTAACTGCATGTCATTTCTTCTGTAGCTCTGCCATCTAGTAACAGATTTGCTTAGCCCATGTCATTCTGATTAGTTTTTGAATGTACAACTATTTTTTAGGTACAACTGTTTTCTATCTTTCCACATGGATTTTTCTTGTCTTCTGTCAGATTTTTGGTAAAGAAAAATTGAGATCTGAAGCAGCAGAAGAGAATGGAAGTATCCAGTGAAACTTCTAAGTCTAGCTAGGGGAAAGGTCAAATCCAGCCAGGAAAATTGAGGAGCTGCTGAGAAAGAGGAACAGGCAGCCACACAGAATAAGGAATGTGAGGTCAAGCCCCAGTGAGAAGCAGAGGCATTACTGAGTAGGCCACGCTGACAGGAGCGCTAAGGTTGTGACCCTGCTAGGTACAGCCCAAGTTGGGTGGATTTATTTTAAATATAACCACAAAGGAGGCTCGAGAGCTACAGGGAATTTCTGCCCCTGGTTAAGACTAGCACAAGTGCTGCCAGAAATAAAACCTATCCCTAACCTTTAATTCTTGACAGAATTTTGGGCACTGCTAAAGACTTTAGGAGGGTGGTTTGTAGCTTTCATTTGCTGCTTTTCTGCTTTTCAGTCGGCTTTGTGGTAAGACGGCTTAAAAACGTTTTTGTGTTTTTTTTTTTTAACTCCAAGAATCATAGTGTATTTCATTATCACAATTTCCAGATGGCTTCGGAAAGCATCAAAAGATGGGCAATAATATTTAAAAGGTTCTATTAGGGAAAACATAAGTACTATTTAGTCTGCAAAAGAGAAAGCTATGAGTATCATGGCAAATCTTTCCTTATACATGTAAAGTTACTAAAATGGTAGCATCATTCTAATCTGCAATTTTCCAGCTCTACTAGTGAACTGAGATAGAGAAAAGCTATTACTACGGAAGAATGGATGAAAATTAACTATGGAAGAAAAGTACTCTAACAGTAAGTGTCCTCTTAAAATGGAATGAAATAATACATTTTCTTTCCTGAAGAGCAAGCCTAACATCACAGACCACAGAAGTGTGGCAAGGACCTTTCTCTGAGTATTTGATTAGATGATCATAGGAGATTTTTTAAATTCCTTAAGTGCAATTCTTACTATTGCAAAGGAATAACTAATAAACTGAATGTAAAGAGTAAAACACAATCTAATGCAGCTAAAACAGAATATTGCCAGTTTACACACATTTTGAGGTCCTTTTATTTCCCAAATGAATATGTATCTTAATGACAAACAATATTTTAAGTGACATATTTGGACATTTCAAGACAGGCCTCTGAAATTTTTTGCATTGCATTTTTGCCTACAGAAATAGTTTAAATGCTGTTAAAAAATACACATTGAAGTTTAATCCATATATTTTGATGAAGTTAAATGTAGTGCACTATGTTTATAAATGCGATATTTTAGCAATTTGAATATCTATCATTGATAATAGTGAAATAAATGTTTGACATTATATAAAATCTTAACAGATTTAAGGTCATAACATTTATTTTGAAAGTGTAAAACTACATGTTAGCTACTTAAAAGCAAGATTATTTTTCAAGCGTAGAGAATACCAAAAACAAAGTGAACAATTTCAAGAAAATTAAAAGTTAAAAAAAAAAAAAGAATGTGATTGGACCAAATTCAAGTTGTCTTTATTATAATTAGGGAAAATTGTATTAGCTTACCCTGTTGAATGTGCCTCTCCCTGTTCCATAACAATTCAATTTTATCAAAATAGATTAGCAATGATTTGCAAAATCAACATTATTAATGACATCATTTGTGGGGATTTATATATTCATTGTCTTTCTGTGGAATGCAAGTCAAATTCTCATTACTGGTAAGCTACAGTGTGCAAATGTACACATTTCAATGAGAAAAAGGGAAATTAAGTTATAAAGATCTCATTTGTTGCATCAATATTTGGAAGATGGAAATAAAAGCAACCTATAAAAAGTTTTGACCAAGTCATTCTATTCTCAAGTTTCTTATTACACAAGCAGCAGGAAAAGTAGAAAGTAGGGTTGACTGAAGACTATAGTGTCTGAAGGACTCTTGGCATAAAAGTTACAAAATATTAGATTTGAAACAGGTCAATTAACTCTGAATCTCAATATTTGAAATGCAAATGTATAAGATCAAATATTTCTTAATATCTTCATAGGAATATTGGTAGAAATAGGTGAAAAAATAATGTGAAATCCTTTAAAAAAACAATAAAACTAGAAGTATACCATATCATTATTATTAAGTTCCTACTCTACACTGGATTCTCCTCATTTATGTCTCGATAAATATTAGATTTAAGTAAATATAAAACGTGAATCTTAGAATATATTCTGAAAAACATATAGTATGGAAGGATGATAAAGTTAAGAATAATAAAAATGTTAGTGTGGGATATCTGTTAGTGATTGGATAAAAGAATAGAAAACTTAAATTTTGTACAACTCAAAAATTAATTTCATATAATGCATAAGTACATTGGAAGTCATATTACAGAAAAAAATACATTTTCAGACTGTTAGAAAATTGTAACTACATGTCAAAAATATTTCACTGTGCTCTTGTATCAAATTTGCAAGTTGGAAATAAAAATGATAGTATTCTAAATTTTGATTTAATGATTTTGTTTAATGAAAAACTAAGATATGAGCAAAACATAGGCTGGTAAAATATATCTTCAACAAATATAAAAATTATCTCAATATTTTATTTAAAAGCTCATAGAGATGAGAAATTAAATTTCAAATATAAAAAAATGAAAAAAGAAATTGAATTCCAAACATAAATAGGCAAGGGTAATGAAAAAATTACATAAATTGCTCTAAGTAATTAAAAGCCATCCAGTAAAGATAGGGAAATAGTAACGCAAGGTAGGGGCAAGTATATGAGCAAGGAAAAATAAAAGATATCAGAGTCCATTCAGGGAAATTTAACCAGTTTTTGTGTAATAGACTTGTAGAGTTTAAGGCTATAAAGTGGTGATTGTTAAAGCTAAAGAGTAAGCAACTACAGTTCCTTAAAGATGCTGGTATGTTATTGTGCTCATACCTTAATTCATTCCCTTGAGAATAATGGAGTGATGTGTCTGACAAATGAGAATTGTGTTTGTAATTTAGAAAAATCATCCTAAAAACATATGCCAAGTAAAAACTTAGGAGAATATGATAACCCAGAAAGTAAAACTAGCATTAAAAATCAATATTTCCCCTGAGGGCATTTTCTAATATAAAACATTTAGTTGCAAACCAACTGAAAGTTAGGCAGCCTTGCTGCCTGACAAGGACACAAATCAAACTCCAACACACTCCTCAGTGATGAGTCTGAGGAGAATTTTCACACAACTACCACCAATATATAAAACATAAATCCTGGACCTTGAAATACTGTATACTCAGGATAAGACTGACTGAGAAAAAAGTCAGCTTTCACATGGACTTGCAGGCTGGGTTATCCCTATATGGTATGAGGAAATCATAATCCTTAAATTTGGAGTAAGGTTATCAGAACATGGTAGGGTATGGATTCCTGACAAAAGTAAATGCAAATTTTCTTCAGCATAAGATATATTCATCCTAGATTTCAAATTATTTCAACAAATGATTTTTTTTTCCAATAAACGGCTAGTACACAGTCAAAGATAAACCAGGGAAGCAAGACAAAAGCCACCCTGAGCAGAAAGAAAGAGCAGAAATAGTCCTCTGTATGTTTGGAATTATCATACACAGAATATAAGAGAAGGATATTTATAATGTGTAAAGAAATAAACAGATCAGAAACATATTCCAAAAAGAGGATATTATGAAAGACTCCATAGAGTATTTAAAAAATAAATGTAAGTGCATAAAAGAAAAAAAATTAACCAACATTGAGAATTCAATAACACCGGTTAATGGCGCTTTAGACAGTGCCAAGAGTGAATTAGTAAACTAAAAGATTTTAAAACATGAAAAGACTAAGCACTCTTTTCTGACAGCCAAGATTCTTAGAAAATGGGGATAATCTCACTTCATATCTTGTTTCGTAAGTATTAGTTGAGGTTTATTTATTTGTATATGTGTGTGCACTGTTTACAAAGTATGCAATGTATATAGTCAAACATCTGTTTACAGGAAACTTTGTACAAAACCTTTGTCTCCCAAATACACATACGGAAACTAAACAAGATGTATGCAAAATGTACTGGATTTGTACAAAGTTCATTTTCATTATGTCACACAGATATAAAGTGGAGTCATAGCTTATTCAGAAAGTGAAAAAACATGTAAAATATTGCATCTGCACACATTGCCTTTTAAAAAATATAACAAGAGTTAAACCAATAGTATTTATTTCCTTTGTCAAAATGTGTGGTTCTACCTTATTACAAGTTATGCAAATACTGAGATATAAAATCAAACAAATAGATATAGTTTCATGTTATTGAGCAAGCTTGCAAAGATGAATTTGGTTATATTTAGATATGAGTTGTATATCTGGCAATTTTATGGAACTCCAGCAATGAACTAGGTTTGCTATTGATCATATTTGTCTTCTGCCTGCCAAATAGAGGAAGTTTTATTACTGTTAAATTCTTGGGCCATTAATGATAATTGTCAAAACTCTCAAAAGTGTCATATTAGCCACATATTTGTGAGTTGTTTTCTCATAGTAGAAAGGACATTTTACAAGATACCATGAATATATTTTCTTGCTCTTTCCTTCCACTAGCACTAACACTTCTACAACAGCCTTTAAAATCACTATTTTGATGACTTTCCTCCCATTTAAAATAAGCCATTTCTTTCCCATATTTATTTTGAAATCTTGAAGATAACTTCTCAGGCATTTTTTTTGTTAACTTTCCGGCTAAATATTGATAATCATCCCTATTTGCCGAAAGGCAAACAAAATACTGAACTACACAGGCAAAATGTATTACTGAAATATCTTAAAAATCATTGATTTCCCCACTTTCTCTATTCTACCACAGCCCATGTAGCTGAGTTGGGGACACAAAAGCACAGCACTATTATATAGGCATTACAATTAAGTTTTCTGTGGATTTATGAAATATCCATACAAATTCAACCCCTTTAAATAATTTTGAGGGAATTTGTTTGATTTCTTTCCTCACATGTTCAAGAGTTTAATTCTTTATCCGTTAGGCTGATAAATCAAGAAGAGAGCATTTTTGTTGCAGCTGCTGCTTTACAAAAGATTATTGCACCCAAGGAGAAACTGTGAAGTTCCTTAGGATGTGTGGTTGGATGTGTGAGTATGTGAAAGACTTAGGATTATTAAATTTCCTAGGAGGTGGTATTGCAACCCAATATAACATTTTAACTCTATATGACCTTAAGTTGAATTTTTAAAACCCAGATTTCTAATTTGATAAGAATCAAGCAGCATTTGCAAATTTAGCATAGTTAATAAGTTTGAATTAGACTAATTTGTGACATTGGCAGTATAGGCAAAGTTACCATAGCTTGATCAATAAGGCAATTATCTCTATTGAACAGACATACCACTCCAAAGAGGATGTGAAAGGATTTAACAGAAATTGACATGACATTACAAAAGGGCAGTTGTTTCCCAGCTCTTTCTCCAAGTGGGAAATATTCCTGCCTGGTCAAAGAGATTTATATTCCTTGTTATCATACCTTCAGAATGAGGAACACTGAGTTTACTAAAGAATAATTGTTTATTTTGAGACTCCTTGAATATAGAATATAGCCTTTTTTGAGGGTAATGGTCAAAGACTAAAAGTACTCTGTAACAGTTCAAAAGAGATGGTGACCAAGCCAGGTCAGAACTGTATCTAAGAAACATGTCAGAATTACTTCTTTTACAGTGGTTTATCATTATTATTATTATTAATGATTTTAATGGGAAGGACATGGAACCTGATATCAGAACTTAATTCTACTGTAATTTTGAGTGGAAACAGTGGTTTAGAGCACTGATTTTGAAATTAGACTCTCTGAATTTGAAAACCAGATCTAACAAGATGTGTGATTTTCCAAAAGTTACTTATGTTCTGGACAAAGAGGGCCATGTAAGTTGCTCCAGGGTGCCATTCTTCAAGAGTCTTTGAACAACTGGCAAAAACATGCAGAGTCATCTTTTTCATACCTGGGACAAGTGCCACATCAAGAAAACACAGCTTTGTAAAAAGATAGGAGAAACTCATGGTGTCCTTGCTGACCCATCCTCCAATGTCACCTCCCCTTCCCAGGACAATGTGGAGCTGGCTTGTACTCCTCCTGTGGGTCCTTGCCCTGTTCCAGAGGGAATAGAGAAACCCCTATGTTCATACTGCAGAGTCTGTATATTGGTGCCAATCTGCTGAGTGGCAGCCTAAAAGCCTGAACCAGGAAATTCATTTAGAGCTAGCCTTCCCAGAACTTGCCCTACAGGCAGAGACAGCTTGTGGACAGTGAAAGCAGTGGCAGAAACAATAGCCAAAGTGGCCTGAAGCAAAAGATTAACTATTTTAAGTCATATGTTAGAGCATACAGGAGGGGTAGAACTTCTATTTCATAGGGAGTAGAGACAGAGTTTGAATTCTTGTAATTTGGGGAACTCCTAAGGCCACAAGCAAGCACAAGCACAGGATAAGATGTAATCTCAGAAAAGAAGGAGAGGGCTACACATCAAGAGCATAAGAGTACCGATATATACAAACACTATTTTTAAACTCTGGAGGCCAGAAAAACACTGTACAACATCTAGTGAAGAATGGGAGCAAGAGTCTGATAAATTATGGGAAAGAACAGTTAATTAATGTCTCCATGCAGCAGCTACTGGATTCCATACCCCACCCTTGAGGAGGCCACCATGGGGTCCAGCCCTCGGATAGCTCACTGGTGACAGAATGGGACATGGACAACAAAAGAACATATAGAAAAATGGGATTTCATCAAAATTAAAACTTTTGTGCATGAAAAGACTTCATCATGAAAGTAAAAACACAACCTGCAGAATGGGAGAAAATAGTTGAAATCAAATATATTATAAGCATTCATTTCCTACAACTCTACAACAAAAGTCAAATAATTAAATAAAAAATGGGCAAGGCCTTGAGTAGACTTCTTTCCAAATAAGATATCCAAATGGCCAAAAAGCACATAAAAGATGCTCAATATTGAAAGCCTTCTTGGACCAGAGAGGGGAAGAGAAATGAAACAAAATAAAGTTTCAGTGGCTGGGAGATTTCAAATAGAGTTGAGAAGTCATTCTGGAGGTTTTTCTGATTCATTATATACGTATACATTTTTTTGGTTTTTACTGTATTAAAATAGCTAGAAGGAAATAACTGAAACTGTTGAACTGTAATCTAGTAGCCTTGATTCTTGAAGATGATTGTATAACTATATAGCTTTTGCAGTGTGACTATGTAATTGTGAAAACCTTGTGACTGACACCCCCTTTATCCAGTGTATAGACAGATGAGTAAGAAAAAAAAAGAGAATAAATAAATAAATGAGGGGGGAATTAGGGGTTTTGGTGGGGAACAAAAAACAAACTAAACAAAACGAAAAAGATGCTCAATATCTCTAGCCATTAGGGAACTCCAAATCAAATCACAATGATATACCATTTCACACACACTAGAATGGCTACTATTAAGAATACAAAAAATAACAAGTGTTGGAGAGGATGTGGAGAAATAGGAATGCTCATGCACTGTTGGTGGAAATCTAAAATGGTGCAGCCACTGTAAAAAATAGTTTTGAAGTTCCTCAGAAAATTAAGTCTAGAATTACCATTTGATCTGCCAATCCCAATTCTTGGTATAAACCCAAAGGATTGAAAGCAGAGGTGCAAACATATATTTACACACTGATGTAATGCCACAGCAGGATGAAACTAACCCAAGAATCCATCAGTGGGTCAATGAATAAACAAAATTTGGTAAACACACACAATGGAATATTATTCAGTCATGAAAAGAATGATGTTCTGATACATGTGATAACATGGATGAAACTTGGAGATGCCATGTTTAGTGAAATAAGCCAGACACATTAGTACAAATATTGCATGAGCATACTGATATGAAATAATTAGAATAAGCAAATTCATAGAATCAGAAAATAGAATACAGTTTATCAGGGGTTGAGATCAGGATAAATAGAGTTAATGCTTAATTGATACAGAGTTTCTGTTTAGGGTGAAGGAAAAGTTTTTATAATGGAGGATCCCAATGGTAGCACAGCATTGGTAAGGTAACTACCACCACTGAATTATATATTTGAATGTGACTAAAAGGGTAAATTTAAGTTGTATGTATGTTACTAAAATAAAAATTAAAAAAAATAGGTCTATTTAACACAGTGAACCCTAATGTAAAATATAGACTATAGTTAATAGTATAATTATAATAATATTGTTTCATCTATTTTAACAAAGTTACCACACTAATACAAAGTGTTAATAATAGGGAGCAGTGTGTGTGCGAGGAGCTATATGAGAACTCTGAACTTTTTGCATAATTTATCTGTAATCCTGAAACTTCTGTAATTTAAAAAATGTTAAAAAATCACTTACCTTCTTCAAACTCATAAATCCCAGTGCAATTTTGAAAATTAAACAAATGTGTAAAGTAGTTAAGATTTGCCACATTATAAACACTGAACACCTGCTTTCCCAATAGGGCTAAATTTACTCACTATTACACTAGTACTTTTATATAAAATAGGTCATATTATTCTCTCTCAAACCATGTTTGAGATTACATATGGGTTACTACTATTATTAAACTACTATTAAAATTTCACTTGACATTATAATAATATAAGAAATGTGCATTATGGGGAGTGCAAGTGAGTAGTTCAAATCACATACTTTGAAAGTGGCAAAGCTAGGATATGGGCTCAGAGCTTGAATTAATATTTTTATGTTTAAATATTTTCTCATACTACCTATCATGTTCATTTTTATATAGGTCTTATAGCACATTTTGAATTGGATCATAAATTAAGAACTAATTTTTCTAAGGTCATCATAAGTTTAGGAGGTGTGTATATGGACACTATACTGCTACTAAAATTAGTATTCTGGTTCCCAGCATGGAAAAAATGAAGTTAGTGGAACCCAGACAATTAACAAAACTAGAACAGAATTATGAAAATCACACTCCTCCTGCAACTACTAGGAGTAGCCTGTTCTTCTCTCTATATATTTTCAGATCTTACATTCAAAAGTATACTTTCACACTGCTGAATGTTATGGAGTGCTCTATTTTTCTTCTTGTAACCATAACAATAATTTTATTGCCTTCTCTTTGAAATTCTATTCTAGTATGATTTTTTCCTTTGGTAAATTGGCTAACAGTAACTGGAAGTACAATGACATCACCTCTAAATTACTTGTGACAATGGCTTTAGATTAACATGGATATCTTTCCCCCAAGGACACACTTCTGGAAACCCAACACCAACAATTAAAAGTGAAAAATTATGTATAGCTTATAGAAGAAAATTCAAAAGACAATTATATGGACACCCGTAGTATTAAAAAATGACATTAAAATTTCAGTTCAAATGAGAGTTTTTTCCCTTTAAGAATTCAGAAGTGATTGAAGAGAAATGAAGATTTTGTATAACTGATTATATTAACATCAAATTATTCCAACAGCTATGAAGAAGAATGTAATATTTCATTTATATTTGTATATATTTTTCCATATATTGAAGAATATTATTCTGGGATTTTGTATCAGAGTATATATTTGCCACAGAGATGATAAAATATGGTCAAACTAGTACTCTATATCAATTCAAATTGAATAAATTAGTGAATTAATTATTAAATGAATAAATACCTGGTGATGATGGATTTGTATAATAATCTCAATTATCTCCTTTGAAATTTGAGTTGTTGTCATCCTAAGATCATGACAACATTTACATTTTATAGAGCATGTGTATTAGTTAGGGTTCTCTAGGGAAACAGAATCAACAAGAGATACCTATAAATATAAGATTTGTAAAAGTGTCTCATACAACTGTGGGTATGCATGAGTCCAAATTCCATAGGGCAGGCAGCAGACTGGCAACTCCAATGAAGATGCTCAATGAACTCCTCAGGCAGCAAACTGGCCATTTTGATGAATGTGTTCAATGAAATCCTCAGGCAGTGAACTGGCAACTTTGATGAACTCTTCAGGAAATGCTTCCCTGGTCATCTGAAGAAGTGAAGGTCCTCTGTTGCTTAAAAGTCTTCAACTGATTGGATCAATTCCAGTTGATTGCATTCTCTCATTGTGGGGGTCATACCCTTTGTTGATGTAATTAGTCACAGCTGCAGTCAATTGACTGATGATTTAATAAACCAGAGTCTGGTTTATTAACCAGCCACAAATATTCTTGTAGTAATGGTTAAGCCAGTGCTTGCTTGACCAGACACCTGGGTACCATCACCTGGCCAAGTTGACACATGAACCTAACCATCACAGCATATTTTCGAGGGTATGATATGTATTTGGAGAGGATTCCAAAATTTGCTTAACTATAAACCCAGTTTTTGTTGTTGCTGTTTGTTTTGTTTTATTTATTGTTATTTAAGAAATTCCAAGTTTATACTGTTGGGCTGTTACACTTAACAATAGAGTCCCATTCCATTCTCAAAGTTGTACCTATTTAGACAATAAATTACGGAGTCATCTTATTATTTCTCTATATATTATTTATATTATCATGTCTTGTTTATAAAGGTGAAATCATATAAATGAGGAAAAGTCCTACTTTGTAAGAACATTCATGGAGGGTATAAATTTTATTTTTGTGAACAGTAAGGTAATAACAAGCATTAAGTTTTGATAATGGTTTTATCAAGGTTGAGACTGGGGAAGAAAGCAGGGAATTCATTGCCATAATAAGCAACTGTGATGGCCAAATTTATGTGTCAAATTGGTTAGGTTATGGTGTCCAGTTGTTTAGTCAAACAAGCACTGGCTGATTGCTATTGTGGGGATATTTCATGGAATGGAATCAACAGTTAAGTTGATTGCATCTATGACTGATTAGAACTAAAATCAACTAAGGAGATTGCCTTCAACAATGAGAGGAGTTTTATCCAATCAGTTGAAGGCTTTAAAGGGAGAACTGATGATTTCAGCAGTCAGAAGGGTGAATTTCCATTTCTACTTTAGCCAGCCAGCTTCTCCTGGGAAATTCAATGAAAACTTTCATGAGAGTCCCCAGCTTGTGGCCTGCTGTATGGAATTCAGACCTGCTTATCTTCAGTCACAAGTCAATTTTTATAATAAATCTCATAACATTATATTTATATAAAATCTCCTGTTGGTACAGTTTCACTGGAGAACTCTGATTAATACAACCTAAATCTTGATGTTCATGCATATGTCACACTGGTGTAAAGGGATCAGATTCTCTGCAACCCCTGGAGAATAGGTTGCACCCCCTGAGAAAACTTGGATGGTATCCAGACTCTGCACATTCCCCAGGGAATAGGCTCCAACCTCTGAGAATTCTGGGCTTGCAGCACTCTTCCTGAATAATGGGGTGGGATTCCTGCCCTCTCCAAATTCCAGGGCAGATTCACCCTTTTCACACAATGGGTGAGCCACTCTCGTAGCCAAAGATGTCTTCAGTCAGATTTCAGTTTCCATGGTTCTGCCCTTGAAGTGATTTTTTCATCAGTCTGTCCATTTTCTGTTCCTTTTATTTTTAATGCATTTTTAATTGTGAACTTTAGCATATATATACATATACATATATATATATGTGTGTGTGTGTGTGTGTGTGTGTGTGTGTGTGTAACAGTGATAACTTTCAAGTACAATTTAACAAGTAGTTGGAGAGCAAATTTCAAAGAATATCACGGGTCACGGTTCCACAACTTCAGCTATTTCCATTATTGTAAAGCATATCATGCATGCAGAAAGGTGTTAACTTTCAATGTACAGATCAACAAGCAGTTATATAAGTAATTTCAAAAATTGTTATGTGTTACAGTTCCACAGTTTCAGTTCTTTCCTTATTATGAAATATACAATATATACAGAAAGGTGAAGACTTTCAAAGCACAATTCAATGAGTAGCTACAGAACAAATTTCAAAAAATATTCTAGGATACACTTCCACCAGGTCATTAACCTCCTTCCAGCTATTCCAACACCCCATCATCTAAATATATTTGTGTATGTGCACTTCCTCTCACTTAATCCCTTTCTCCATCTTCAAGGTGTCTCGGCAGCAACCGCCCTAACTTGTTCATATTAAGGGGGGTGTGGACAGTATGGGGAAGGGGGCTGCAACCTTAAAGAGGTTGTTGCCTCTGGGTTTTAGGACTTGTCTGGCATAGTAACACTCTGGTTGATTTAAGTTTCTGAAAGATAAAACTTAGTGAAAACTTCATAGAATCTCAGGTAGAGACCTATTATTTGGTGATACTTTTGGTAAGGTCATGGCATACTGTGGCCATTTGGGATGTCCAGCTGGAGCTTGCATGACAGAAACATCTAGGATAGCCCCTTGACTCTATTTGGGATCTCTCAATAGCTGTAACCTCAGCTTGTTACCTTTGTTTTTCCACCTTTTGGTCAAATACACATTTGCAATATCTCACTGCCAGGGCCAGGCCCATTCCTGGGAGTCATGTCCCGTGTCACCTGGGAGATTCATTTCCCTGAGAGTCATGTCCTTCATGGGAGGTGGGGTGTTAATGAATTTGTCTGTTGAGGTGGACTTAGAGAAAGGCCACATCTGCACAACAAAAAAGGTTCCCTAGAGGTGCCTCTTAGCCATAATTATAGGAAGGCTCAGCCTCTCATTTACAGCCCTAAGTTTCATAAGAGCAAGTCTCAAGTGAAGAGCAGACTTATTAAGTAGTGGATTCCTAATTTCACTTAATATATATTTTATTCTAAGATAAATGGCCAGTTTCTTACACAATCTTCACTTAGTTATAAAATCACCATCACTCTCAACTTTAAAGAATTATCATAACATAATACATCCCAGAGCTCTTATCAGCTGCTAATTATTCATACCTTGTATTAGTGTAGGGCTGGTAAGATATCCCTATTAAATATAGTCTATAATATGTAATGGTTAGTTTTTCCATATACCACACTGTTGTTAACTCTCTGCCCAGTGTCATACCTTATAAGTATATCAAGATAACACTTATTTAGGTTTGTGGTGCTACTCTATAGGTTACAGGCCTTTAAACAACCATTTATGAACATGTTTGCCTTTAATGCATTACTGATACTTATAATCACATTAATGAACCATAGTCACACCTGACCATTCCCATACCATTAAGTTCACCCTCATTATCATATCTGTGCATATTAGATACTCATTTCCCCTTCAGTAACTTCTGTGCCTCTCTAGGTCCCCTATATTCTACATTATAAGACACTTATTTTACATTTTTCACAGAGATCACATTAGTGATAACATACAATATCTCTCCTTTAGTGTCTGGCTTATTTCACTCAGCATGTTGAGTTCATCTATGTTGTGATATGTTTCATGACCTCATTCCATCTTATTTTTGCATAGTATTCTATCATATGTGTATACCACATTTTGTTTAGCCACTCATCTGTTGAAGGATATTTGGATTGGTTCCATCTCTTGGCAATTGTGAACAATGCCACAATGAACACTGGTGTGCAAATATCTGTTTGTGTCACTGCTTTCAGATCTTCTGGGTATATATTGAGGAGTGAAATTTCTGGATTGTAAGTTTCCAGAGGAACCAATAAACTCTCTTCCACAGTAGCTATACAGCCCCATCAGCAATGAATAAGAGTTCCAATTTCTCCACAACCTCACCAGCATATGTAATTTCATGTTTTTTTAATGGCAGCCATTCTTGTTTGGTGTGACATGATATCTCACTGTCATCTTGATTTACATTTCCCAAATAGCTAGCAAAGATGAACATATTTTCATATGTTTTTTAGCCATTTGTATCTCCTCTTCAGAGAAATGTCTTTTCATATCTTTTAACCATTTTGTAATTGGGTTGTTTGTACTAATGTCATTGAGGTGTAGATTTCCTTATATGTGCAAGATATCCATGGTTTCCAAATATTTTCTCACATTGCATTGGCTGCCTCTTCACCTTTTTGACAAAGTCCTTTGAGGTACAGAAGCTTTTGATTTTGAAGAGTCCCCATTTTTCTGTTTTTATCTTTCATTGCTTGTGCTTTGGGTGTAAGGTCTAAGAAAATACCTCCCAATACTAGGTCTTAAAGATGTTTCCCTATTTTATTTTCTAGGAGTTTTATGGTACTGTTTCTTATATTAATGTCTTTGATCCACTTTGAGTTAATTTTTGAATAGGGTATGAGATAGGGGTTCTCTTTCATTCTTTTGGATATGGATATCCATTTCTCCCAGCCCCATTTGTTGAAGAGACTGTTCTGTCCCAGTTCAGTGGATTTGGGGGCCTTATCAAAAATCAGTCAACTGTAGATCTGGGGGTGTATTTCTGAATTCTTAATTCAATTCCATTTATCGATATATCTATCTTTGTACCAATACTATGCTGTGTTGACTATTGTGGCTTTATGGTAAACTTCAAAGTCAGGAAGTGTAAGTCCTCCCACTTTGTTTTTCTTTTATAGAATGATATTAGCAATTCAAGGCCCTATTGCCTTCCAAATAAATTTGACAACTAGCTTTTGGTGTCAGTTCTTTCTGGAAAGTTTGGTAAAATTTCCCTGTGAAGCCATGTGGCCCTGGGCTTTTATTTGTATGAAGTTTTTTGATGATCAATTGGATCTCTTTACATGTCATTGGTTTGTTGAGGTCTTCTATTTCTTCTCTGGACAGTCTAGGTTGTTCATGTGTTTCTGGTAAATTATCCATTTCCTCTAATTTTCTAGTTTGGTGGCATGCAGCTGTTCATAGTATCCTCCTATGATTTTTTTTTTTAAATTTCTTCATGATCTGCAGTAATATCCCCCCTTTCATTTATTACTTTGTTTATTTGGGTCTTCTCTCTTTTTGACTTTGTCAGTCTAGCTAAGGGTTTGTCAATTTTGCTGATCTTCTCAAAGCACTAAACTTTTGTTTTACTTATTTTAACTATTGTTTTATTTCTGTTCTCCATATCATTGATTTCTTCATTCATCCTTGTTATTTTTTTTCTTCTACTTGCTTTAGGGTTAGTTTGCTGATCATTCTTTAGCATCTTTAGTTTTTCTGCTAGTTCTTTGATTTTCACTCTTTCCTCCTTTTTAATGTATGCATTTTGAACTATAAACTTCCCCCTCAACATCACCTTCACTGCATCCCGTAAGTTGTGATAGTTGGGTTCTCATTTTCATACATCTTTAGATATTTAGCAATTTCTCTTGCAACTTTTTCTTTGAAAGAGTGTGTTGCTTAATCTCCAGATATTTGTAAATATTCTATATCTTTAAAGGTTACTGACTTCTAGTTGCATTCCCATTGTGGTCAGAGAATGTGCATTGAATAATTTCTATCTTTTTTAATTTATTGAGGCTTGTTTTATGCCCCAGCATATGATCTCTCCTGGAGAAAATTCCATGAGCACTAGAGAAGAATGTATATCCTGGTAATTTGGGGTATAATGCTCTATATATGTCTGTTAAATCCAATTTGTTTATCACGATGTTTAGGTTCTCAATTCCATTATTGGTTCTCTGTCCGGTTGTTCTATCTATAGAAGAGAGTGGTGGATTGAAGTCTCCCATGATGATTGTGGAAACATCTATTGCTTCCTTCAGTTTTGCCAATGTTTCTCTCATGTGCTTTGGAGCACCATGATTGGGTGCATAAATATTTATGACTGTTATTTCTTCTTGGTTTATTGTACCTTTTATTAGTATATACTGTCCTTCTTTGTCTCTGTCCCTTTTAGACTAAGCTGGTAATGGTTCTGTTCATACAGATCTCAGAAAAAAAAATTGTCAGTTTTGCATATAGTACACAGAGTCCAGATCATTAGACGGAAGGACTTCCTACAGATTCTTCCTGTATGACTGTACCTCCAATCCTGACTTGCACTGAAATGGCTGGCTGGATCCATGTTCAGTTAAACCCTCATATGGAGCACTATTCTCTGAGGATTCACTTTCTGGAAGCTCATAATTTTCTAAACCATCAATTTCTGGTTTCTTTGTGCCCAGGTGTCCAGTTTTCAGCTTATCCCTTTCCTCTCACCCTTTACTATAAGCTGCAAAGAGAAACCAAGCTGAAGTTTCTGTTTTTATCTTGGAAATCTCCTCAACTAAATATGCAAGCTTGTAACTTTTAAGTTCTGTCTTGCACCTGACATGAGAACTCAATTTCCCCAAGTTCTCTGCCATTTTAAACAAAGATTGCCTTTCCTCCAGTTTCCAATAATACATGCACCATTTCCATCTAAGTCATCAGCAGAAGTACCTTTAGAATCACATTTCTACCAACTGACTCTTCAAAGCAATCTAGGCCTTTTCTATCAAGCACCTCACAATTCTTCCAGTCTTTATAGATTACCAATTCCAAAGCCATTTCCACATTTTTGGTATTTTCAACAGTTTCCTGGTACCAATTTCTTCCTGAAGACAAGCTGCCAATGATCCTTGGCTCCACTGCCACATTATAAGACATATGGTAGCATCTGCTGGTCTCTTCCTTCTCTTCTGGGTTTCATTGCTTTCAGCTCCTTACTTCCATGGCTTTCTCTCTCTCTCTTTCTCTCTGAATATATATAAATATATTCCATTATATTCATATAAATATAAATTCATTCCATTAATAAAAGACTCCTATATGAAGATTAAAACCCATCCTGAATGAGGTGGGGCACACCTTAACTGAAGTAGCCTCATCAAAAGGTCCTACATACAATGGGTTTACACTGACAGGAATGGATTAACTTTAAGAACATGTTTTTCTGGCATATACACAACTTCAAACCACCAATATTACATCCAGAATTATTTAATATGTGTATTCTAATAAACACATTTAAGACATGTTTCTTCAAAATAAACAGAGAAATTTACAAATCCAGAAAGCTAAAATGAATATGAATATTTCCATTTTTTGGTTTTCAAATTGAAGTATAATTAGTTAGTAATTAATATTTATGACTATTGGATAATAAAAAACTTTGGAAATAAAAGGATTGCATACTGGAAACTCTGAAAATAGTCGTGCTGGAAATTTCCCCTCTACAGATTTTAATTACACATATACTTTAATAATTTTAGGAAATGCATATTTTAACAAACTGAATTTTGGAGGTTGTTACCGGGTCAACTTGCATTAACTCAGGTTATGTTTTCTAGAATCTTCTTCCTTAAATAATTAACCTGGGTTGGAACATGTATTACTTTTCTATGACAGTGATTTGAATGGTATTTTTCTTTCAATCATATTTATATTTATTTTCTTTCTTGTGGGAAATAACAGAAAAATTGAAGCAAAAGTAAAACTCTGATTTTTAAAAAGCCCATACCTTTATTTGTTTTCATTTTTTCTATCATTGAAATACTATAAGCCCAATTATTTTCAAGATTTTCCTTCTATAAAACCTAACATGGCATGCTTTCTTCTATGATCTTATATTTAATCTTGGGAACAGGATGTTATAATCGATATTTAGCTTATATAAGCTCAGCATTCAAATACGTCTACTTGAGGATATGTCTGTTAAAATAATGGTGAGGCAACGGGTAGAAATATCCTTGTAGATATCCTACATCACTTCTGTTTAAAATGAATCAGTATTTTACTCTTCAAAATACAGCATCTCTGATCACAGGCTCTGACAGTCTCTTTCAGTTACAGAATGTTCCGCTAATGTCTAAGCCAACATCAATGTCCTTTCAGCAGTAATACTCCCTCATTTATCATTTTAGGCACTTTTGCACCAACATTTTTATAAAGAAAATTCTTTTAGTTGTTTAATGGCCCACTTTCTTGCCTCAAATGTCTTATGTTTGCTACCAGTTTGTCATAGAGGTGATATACTAACTACATGTATGTTCCCTATATCTTTGTTTATGCCTTCAAAGAAAGTTCACAATCTCTTAATATAGAAGAATAAGCATTTATTACTCTGTTGCTCCACAAAGAATTTCCCTGAGAAGACTCTCTCTACCATAAATTCAAGCTTTAATTAGGAGGCCTTGACTCTCCTTTATGTGTTTTGATGGATTTATGGCTCCCACTATGGAAGTGAACCAAACCATGCAAAGCTAATCTTCCTAGCAGGAATAACCCAACAGTACAGGACAAATGAAAGACACCCAAGTAATAGAGATTCCCTATGTTCATCATCAAATCTGTGGGGAAGTGTTTAATCAATGAAAAAAACATACACTATTGAACAGAAGTACTGTTTTATATACTAAATAATGTCTCAGAATCCTAGCAAATCTTGGCCTTTAAACTTCAGTAAACACATTTTTTTTTTTCAGAATAGATTTTAGTGGTCACTATTTTTATGATAGTGATATATTTTTTTTCATTTTTTATAAAATAAAATGCCATAATACCATAGCAGAATGGTATAGTTTGTTAGCTTTTGATATTTATAAACCATGTGAAAGATTCCTAGAGCATTATCTTCTCTTCCACCAAATAAGCCCTTTATCTATCCCTTACAAGAGCATTAACTGATATCCAAAGAACAATGAAGTGATTTACATGTGTGCAAAAAATGGACACTTCCTAGAAATATTTTATGAAATTTTATTTTATGAAATATTTGAGGGCATAGACAAACTAGAAAATAATACTGGAGAGAAGAGGTGTAAGTCTGATACAAATTTTAGAGGTTTAATTTCATGAATTTTATTTATCTTTTATATTTCTTTTTCTACTGGGATCTTCTCCAAATTTGATACCTAGTAATACAAAAATTCCATATGTGAATTATCTAATATTACTTCCATATGTATGCTCATAGATATTGAGGTCACTGCAAAAGGTCACTTTGCATATTTTTCATTTCATACATTTCTGGGTATTTCCCCAAATGTTTAATAATTAAAAATTCATATTAGTAAATTTTTTACTCACAACATAGTTAATTTTAATGCCAAAATAATTTTCTTTCATTTCTACAAACGGGTAAAGTTTCTATTTCCTTTTACCAGCTTTACACCCTAAATTACCACTACCCTAACATCTTCTAATGAAATAGTTACATTTGTTTTGAAATGTATGTAATTAGATTCATATGTTATGTAGTATTGCAATGTGTTTGAGTTTGAGGTTTTTGGAGATGACTAAGAAAAGATTTTATCATTAGATAGCAATAAAACACAAGGTATTTTGGGGGGCCTGCCCCATTGACAGGTTTTCATGTGAGGGGAGCACCCTTACTTCCGGAAAACTTCGTGACCTGTGGCATAAAGGAGCCACCAATGGGGAATTAAGGCAAGGGAAAAATCCCAAACTCTTGGGACAGAAGAGAGAGAAAAGAGGGTGAGAGAGCTTACATGTCCAGGTGTCACAGAGGGTGCATGACTGGGAGCCTCTGGTCTAGAGATCTCCAAAGAGTTTCAACAGTGTGAGGCCTTATAAGTGCAGAATCTTAGCTAATCAACTGAAAACAAACACTGGGCTGAGCTAGGCAATGTTAAACGAATATGCAAAGAAGGTTAACTCAAATAGCTATTTTTAAAACAAACGGATGGATATGTAAGAATTTGAGTTTAGTGCCACCAGGCTCCTGTGAAGAAGTAAATAGCAAACAGGGCCAGGACTCAGAGGTCATCTTTAGCTCATTTATACAACAGCTATATTTATATCAAAACTATATAAATATATTTATATCTGTATAACAACTATTTTGTGTTTGGCTTTTTTTTCCTTCAACTTTATTTGTGTGAGATTTATCCCTTTTCGTGAGTGTGTGTTTTTGTTTGGTTTTCACGTAGCTATGTGCCATTCATCCTTGTTGATGTATGTCATCACATGGAATGAATATATGTCCATAAATTAATTAATTAATAATATTTATTTTAATTGTATACTTTATTACATGAACAAATAAATGCGTTTTGAAGGTGACAAGTATATTTGTTAGTGTTTCCAAAATATCTTGTTTTATTTTTTTCCTAAACTTTATTTTAAGATTATCAAATTTAAAGAAAAGGTGCAAGAGTATTTGTCATATTTGCTTGAATTCTCTTTTTGTACATGAACACACATATATGTAATAAATGTACATATTCGTATGTGTGTTGTTTTGTTTTGCTGAAACATTTCTGTGTTAAATTGTAAACAACATTACACATTAACCCTAAATACTTTGGCATGTTTCTACAAAAGACATAATAAATTGTTTTATATAATCATAACGGAATTATCACATGCAAAAAATTAAAGATAATAGAGAACGCTTTTGTCATATAAAGTCTGTATCCAAATTTCTCCAATTGTCATTTTTCTTTTAATTTTTGTTTTTTTCTTGTTTTTTCCTCTGGGGGAAGGAGGGTCAGGATCCCATTTCAGATACTAACATACAATTAAATGTCATGATTATTTAGACTCTGACTCTAGAACACTGCCTCTGATTTCTTTTATTTTTGGCCTTTTATTACATTGACATTTTTGTGTCTCAACACGTTTGATGGAAACAAAACAAACCAGACAAGGACAATGGAAAAATACATATCACTCTGAAAGCCAAAGTCTTTTCTTTAAGAAAGAGCTGTGTTATAAGAAGCCACACACATTTTTTTTTTTATCCCTTAGTATAAATAGCTGCCACTGAGCAGTAGTCTTTAACCTTCCTAAGAATAAGAGTAGGAAAAAAAAAAAAAAACTGAGCTAGGCTGATAATTGATGTCTTTCACCAGTGTGGTAGCTGCTAAGTTAACAAGCAGTGTCCTTTGGGCTTCTCGTCTCCTCTGGGTTCTCTGCCTTGGCACATGTTATTTTTCCATCCTCAGGTCCTTCAGGTCCAGTAACTCAGGGAAGGTTAGAACCTGAAAATTGCAGTATAATTATTTACAATCAGAGCAGGAACAACAGGCATTCCATGTGCTTTGCCTTTAAGGATCTGTGATGTATTCTTAACAAATATAACTAAGAGATTTTTACTTCAACACATTCAATAATAAAACAGCCAGTGTAAAATATAATCTTCTAATTATTTTTTCTTTGTATCATTAGTACTATATACTGTTCTGCATGACACTGGTTCTGTTCATTCCCAAAGAAAGTGTGTGCCTTTATTATGTTCTGATAATCTGAACTTTTTATTTGATAAAACAGGAAAAATTTAGGGCCATTTCAAGTCAAACTACTATAACAATGACAAGGTTTGCTTTCATTCTGTTTATATTAGCTTTTTCCAAGATATGTCATTCATTTCATTTCTGTATAATTGTTTTATATTTTCATATAAGAATCTGAGTATTTTTTTTAATTTCTGATTTCAAACTGATGTTCCAAAGAGTAAAAAAAAATTGAATCCTCTAATGAGAATTCATATGAACAACTTGTCATAAGTAGAATAATCAAAGTTGTAATATAGTTCTCTAGAGGGAAAAAACATTTTACAATAACATTGAATTTTTAATGGGGTTTATTTGAGTTTTCTACATTTACTTTATGTAAACTTGGTTGTAAGCCTTTATATTTTTCTTTCATTTGAATTACAGATTTTGTGTTAAGTGAAAATATGAGACACTTTGCCATATAATGTTAATTTTTTTTCTTCATTGAATTATACCCCAAATGTTCATAAGAAGTACATGATGTATCCCACTGTGAACATCAGAAAGTAAGCAAATGTGCAGGTAACTAAGGAGCAGATCTTCTCCAGATTTAAATAATAATGGCATTTTTTCAGGCAAGTCTCTCATTTAACCCGTACACATGCTTAGTTAGTTCATAAAACCTACTTGTTATTAATTTAAGTGGATAGCTATGTATATACTTGCTGGAATTAAAATTAACTATTTTCAAAAATAATAATAGATATAAAGGTATTCTGTGGTTAAGTAGCATATGTTGTCTTAATATTAAAAGAGGATGTTCTGTTGAAATAGACATGGACGACATGATTTGATATCTGGAATTTCAAAATGATAAAATGGAGAGGGAGTGTGTGGGTGGTAGGGAAGAAAGAAGAGTGACTGTGTTGACAGTTGTTGAAGCTGGATGATGGTTGCACAAGAGTTTATGGTACATTTTCTCTACTCTTGTGTATGTTCTATATGTTTGAGATTTTCTATACAAAGGTTTAAATTAAAGATGTTCTTAGTGAGTTTGATATAGGATAAAGGCAGTTTAAAAGCTCCAGATTAGAGCAAAGATCTTGCTCAATGAAGAAATATGTGGACTCTCCTTGGATTTGTGATACCAGCCCCTGATTCCAAAGCTTTGTTTTCACTCATAATGTAAAATATTTCATGCCAATAATTCTTAAAATAATCCCCTTGCCTTTCAATGATGTTGCCCATTATGGTCATTAGTTAAAAGAAAGAACAGGAATTTATGCCTTAATGGGAGACATTTTTTCCATATTATTAACAAAACATCAAGTTAGTCAATGAGAGAACAGGAAGTAGTAGAGCAGGAGAAACAGCCAGGAACAGAAATTATATAAAATAGATTCAGGGGAAATAAAATCAAGAAATGTTTTGGGGGAAAAAAAAAAAAACAGGCAAAAATAAAGAACAACTATTTGGGAAAACTGCTTTTTTATGTTTTTCAAGTAGTCACAACTGGCTCCATTCTGCTTGTTTTTGAAGATTTAAGAATAGAGCTTGCTGAGCAGTATGAGAGACTGTACATAGTAGACCCATGAAAAAGTGAGTAGAAGGAGCTCAAATTATTTGTATAATTGTGTAAGGAAAAACAATTTCCTTCTTAAAATATATCTTAGTTCTATTAAATGCTTTAATAAAGATAAAACATCCTCTGGTTGGGAAGAACTTTTTAAAAATTTGGCCTAAAAAATTCCTCTGGGAGTTTCATCTTATTCTGCAGTCTCTTACTCTCACTCTCCTGCCAATTTCATGCTGGGCCCAAGGATACTGCCTCCCTACTCATCCTCAAGCTCAAGCTATTTTGCCATACAGTAGGGGCTAATTCTAGATTAGGGGCATATATATGAGAGAATATGTATTACAAGTATATATACATGCTGCAAGCATTAACCTGAAAGCTAATGTTCCAGTCTTGCCAAGACATCTGTTCACCTTATTAGAAATTTCTCTCTCCCTTGTCATTTTAATAGTTATTTCACTTCAGATCAGTGTACATTGCAGGTCCAGACTACTCAATTTAAATTTAAGCATCCAGAGTCCCATGGTAGTGTCCTGGCTGCCTTCCCGGAATGTGTTATTGGTGACCCTATTGTTCTCTTCTTTAAATACAAAGTTAATTATGACTAGTTGGAACCTATCATGATATCTGATGACCTTTGAAATATCATGCAGACCTCCACTAATCATCTAAAAGTAGATGAGATTTTATGGGAGAAAGTATTCTTTAAAATATATTGCCAGATCTGGCCAAGGGATACTGAATAGTCCTTTCTGATGAAGTGGGATTGCAAAGAGTGTATTTGTGAGAATTCACATTTGGGCTGGATTAGTTAGGTATGATTTTAAGAGAATGGAGTACCTATCCCCTCACCTCTGACTAAATTATACTGAGTTAAGTATGAACTGGGATAAGACTGAGAAAAGAGAATTTTGGAACACTGGCTAATTTCATTCTAAGGGGACTGGATTTTCACAAGTTTATATGATTTTCCAACCCTAGGTACATTCATTCTATTGGTTAATCTGGTTCAACTTCCATCTAGAGGTAGCAAATATAAGAGATGATTTTAAGAAAATATATTAACTATCATTTTAGTTTTAAAGTGTTCCATACATAATTATATTTTAATATATTTATTTGATCATTAAAAATGTTTTCTTACTGATTCTGAATTTTGGAATACAACACAGCAGTAAATTTAATAAATGGATTCATCTTTTATGATATTCATAAGCATGATTGCAGAATTTTAGCAACCCACTTAATTATTCAAATACTCATGGTATTTGCTATTGATAAATGCGTCTTTCTTGTTGTGATTCATATTTCCATTTTTGCAGACTAAAATTGTGTTTATTTAATAGGAATGTATTTTTGTTTATTTAAGATATTTCAAGATAATGGAATATAGCTAATTTGTTAGAAATAATAAAAAAGTAAAGCTATTTTGAGCCCTTCCATTTTATTAAAAAGTAAAAATACATATATTTAAAAATAAGTGTACCTTTATCCATCATAAACTAATGTATATTTATATTTACCTCACTTCCAAGACAATAGTAAATATAGAATTTGGAATGGCATAGACAAAAAATAAATATGCATTAAGCTGGCTTTACTGTAATTCTGCTATTACTACTTGGATACATGGTCTATAATATGAATTACATTAATGAGAAATTAGTTGATAAATCTCCTGCTCCAAAATTTGGCATTTAATTCTGAAATAAAATAATCTAAATGAGATTTTGAGCATGAACAATAGAAGAAATAATACAAATCAGATGATTCCCTTATGATGCAGTTAAGGGGAGCAAACAGGTTGATAGGAGATGAGACAACAGTGAGGAAAGAAAAATGATCTGAAAAGCAACAGAATATTTGGCTAATAATTTCCACTCTGTATGCTTCTTTACCCAAGAAACATTAAGACTTTCTATTTCAAGCAGTCACTTGTCAGGACACAATTCTTCACAGAGAATTGGCATGTTCAGTTCTGTTTTCAGGAGTTTCCTAAACTAATTCAATTTTGGCAGAAGTGGCCCTAGAAACTATGCCTTCAGTTTCGAATACTCAAGTGTCAGCTGACAACAAGAATTCCATTGTTTAAGAAGTAGTGCCGTGTTAATTCAGGGTACAACATAGTATCATGAGTCCTGAGATTATCTGTTTTGGAAATATTCGGTTTTACTCTAGTTCAAGAACTTAAACAGAATAAAGTCAACAGTAATTATGAAGATTTAGAGATTGGCTTGTTTCCGTGTGCCTTATTAGCTGTAAATAAAAGAGACTTAGGTAAGCCAAATATCAACCCAAGATATGCTGTAAAAGTCAGAAGGCTTTCAAGGTAGTATTTAATGAGACCCTCAATTTTTTCAGCCACCGGGCAGATTGCTATAAATCAGTCCCTAGATTTAATCATAAAAGTGAGACAATCATAAAGAAAACTGAATATAGAGATTTGACAGATCTCCTTTCAGTCTGATAGAGAATGAGTGACACACTTGGGTGGCTGTGCCTGAGATAGTTGAACCCCCAGATTCATTAACTACTCAGGGTTGGCACATGCAGTGTACACCTCATTAGTAGAAGAGAACAGCCTCTCTTTGCTTGGAGACCTTAGAAAGACCACACCTGAAGCAGATCTCTTTTAAGGGAGTACTTGTCCTACTCCAGATCCACCCCCTGACCCCCACTGTTTGCAGATAAATAATTAGGTTTCAATAAGATGAGTGTATTACCTAGGTTAGGCAGTTTACTTACAGAAAAATGTCACAATACCTGACAATTATGTTCCAGAAGGAATGAGGAGAATATTTGTGGTTCTTGGACTATGTTGGGGTGGAATATATGACCAAATAGCATAGAGTTTATGGACATGGGGCACTTTCCCATGAATCAGGATTTAACATCTTGGCAAGGACACCTGGAAATGATCCTAATGCACTCTATTACGCTTCTTAAAACTTGAAAGCAATAATGTTGATACTAAATTGGATCAGCGATTTCAGCCTTACCAGAGTATTGGAGAAGGGAAAAGAAATCTCAGGGTGAAGTCTTAAAAGAATACATTTTTTACATAGCAGAAATTCATAACTTGATTGTATTCCCCGGCATAGGCGAGACGACATTTCTGGCACAAAAAAAAATAAAGGCTGCATTAATGTAGAGGGCACTGTTGTCATTAGAAGTTCTGCAGTGGCTGTGCTCTGCAGGAAAGGGTTGATGGTAGGAAAAGTTGCTGTGGAAAGATCTACAAGTACACTGTCAATGACTGAGTTCCAGAGTGGCAGAGACCATGTGACCACACTTAACTATCAGAAAAAGAGCTAGAATAATATTCTTTTTGGTTAATTAGGGAAATTGTGGGTTTACAGAACAGTCATGCATAATATACAGGATTTCCATATACCATCCCACTAGCAATAACCTGCATTGTTGTGGATTATTTGTTAAAACTGATGATAGCGTATTTTTATAATTCTGTGATTAACCATAGTCCATGGTGTAATATAGGGTTCCCTATTTGTGTAGCATCATTCCATGGATTTTTTTTAATTTTTATTCTCTTACCTTATATATGATCTAACATTTCCCCTTTTCATTATATTCATATATATACTTCAGTGTTGTTAATTGTGTCCACAACGTTGTGCTACCATCACAACCTAAACATTCCCACCTTTCCAAATAGGAACACAGTACATTTAGGCCTTAATTTCCCATTCCCTCTCCCTACCCCCTCCCCTTATAATCTGTATTTTATATTCTTACTCTATGAGTTTGCTTATTCTAATTGTTTCAGATCAGTGATTTCTCACAACATTTGTCAATTTGTGTCTGGCTTATTTCACTCAATGTAATGTCTTCAAGATTCATCCATGTTGTGGCATGTATCAGGACTTTATTTTTTACAATTGAATAATTCTCCATTGTGCATATTTAATTACTTCATTGGTTGATGGACACTTCAGTTGCTTCCATCATTTCGTAATTGTGAATAATGCTGATATGAACATCATTGTGCAATTATCTTTTCAAGTTCCTGCTTTCAATTCCTTTGGGTATATATCTAGTAGTGGGATTGCCGGGTCATAAGGGAGTTCTCAACTCAGCTTTCTGAGGAATGCCAAACTGTTTTCCACAGCAGGCCGCACAGTTTTACATTGCCATCAGCAATGAATGAGTGTTGCTCTTTCTTCGTGTCCTCATCAACACTTGTTATTTTCTATTTTTTAAATAGCAGCCATTCTAATGGGTGTGAAATGTCATCTCATTGTGGTTTCGATTTGCATTTTCCTGATGGCTAATTATGTTGAGCATCTTTTCATGGACTTTCTAGTCCTTTGTATATCTTCTTTGGAGCAATGTCTGTTCAAATTTGTTGCCTATTTTTAAATTGGGTTGTTTGTTGTTTTGCTGTTAAGTTGAAGGATTTATTTATATAATCTGGATATTAAAACTTTATCAGATATATGTTTGCAAATATTTTCTCCCCTTGTATAGGCGGTTGCTTTCCTTTCATGATGTTAAAGTCCTTTGAGGCACAAATATTTTTAATTTTGATGAGGTCCCAATTATCAATTTTTTCTTTTGTTGTTTGTGCTTTGAGTGTAAAGTCTAAGAAACCATTGCCTAACACAAGGTCCAGAAGATGAGTCACTATGTTTTCATCTAGGAGCTTGATAGTGGTAGCTCTTATATTCAGATTTTTGATCCATTTTGAGTTAATTTTTCTATAAAGTGTGAAGGAGGGCTCATCCTTCATTTTTTGCAAATGAAGACCCAGTTTTCCCAGCAACATTGTTGAAGAGACTGTTCTTACACAATTTAGTGATCTTTACCCCTTGTCAAAAATAAGTTGACCATAAATGTGAGGATTGATTTCTAACCTCTCAATTTTATTCCATTTGTCTACATGTCTGTCTTTGTTCCAACACCGTGCTGTTTTGATTATTGTGGCTTTGAAACAGGTTTTAAGATTGGCAAATGTGGGTCCTCCAACATCACTCTTCTTTTTCAAGACAACTTTAGCTATTCAGGGGCCCCTTACACTTCCATATAAATTTGATGATTGGCTTTTCCATTTCTGAAAAGAAAGTGGTTGGAATTTTGATTGGGGTTTCATTGACTCTAAATTGCTTTGCGTAGTATTGATTTTTTTTAATTTTTATTTTGAAATAAATTCAAACTTACAGAAACAGTTGCAAAAATAATACAAACCCCATACACAGAACTCCAGCATACCCCAACCCCCCTCCACCAATACCCTGATCTACCAACTTTAATATTTTGTCACTTTACTATTTCTTTCTTTCCCTCCCTCCCTCCCTCCTTGTCTATCATCCATCATCTATTGCTCTGTCTTCTGAACATATGAGAGCAAGTTGCACACATCCTTGAACAAATAATATATTTCACATATACATTTCCTATGAACCAGAATATTCATTATGTAATCACATTAAATGCAGTGAAGATGTTCATGAAATTTAACATTGATGTAAGGCTTACATTCTATATTTCATTTTTTTTCTTATGTCTCAATTGTGGCCTTTTGAGCCTTTTCTCCTCTATTCTTAGATCTCATCCCAGATCATCTATGGCATTTAATTGTCATTATCTATTTAGACTGTCTTTTTTTTCAACTGTGGAAACATATATACAGCATAAATCTTCCCCTTCCAGCCCCTCCCAAGCATTCCATTTAGTGGAATTAATCACATTCACAATGTTGCAATGCCATCACCTTCCCACCACCCATTACTAGAAATTTCCCTTCGCCCCAAACAGAAACCCTACACTCATTTCTTATTAACTCCCATTGCCCCTTCCCCCACTTCTCATAACCCATACTCTACTTTTCATCTCTATGATCATATTCTCTGATACTTTCTTTGTGTTTACTGCGGGGCTTAAATTTAACATCTTAAGTCTATAACAATCTTGTTTTCTTTGATACCAACTTAACTTCAATAAGACACATAAACTATGTTCCTATATTTCTCCATTCCTTCACCTTTATGTAGTTCTTGTCAAAAATTGCATATTTTACATTGAGTCCAAAACCACTGATTTATCATTACACTTTATGTATTTTAGATCCTGTAGGAAGTAAATAGTGGAATTACAAATCAAAAACACAGTAGAATTGATATTTATATTTACCATGTGATCTTTACTGGAAATCTTTATTTCTTCATGTGGTTTCAGTCAAATATTTAGTGTCCCTTCCTTTCAGCCTACACAATTCCCTTTAGCATTTCTTATAGGACTGATCTACTGGTGATGAAGTCCCTCAGCTTTTGATTATCTGGGAATGTTTTCATCTC
The DNA here is from genome assembly GCF_015220235.1 of Choloepus didactylus. Taxonomy (NCBI): domain Eukaryota; kingdom Metazoa; phylum Chordata; class Mammalia; order Pilosa; family Megalonychidae; genus Choloepus; species Choloepus didactylus. Next base: position 29,421,439 of record NC_051307.1, read on the forward strand.
CACCTCATTTTTAATCTCCAGATGTTTGTGAATTTTCTAAGTCTCTGATGATTATTGACTTCTATTTGTATTCCATTGTGATCAGAGAATGTGCTTTGAATAAATTCATTTTTTTTTTTTTAATTTATTGAGGCTTGTTTTATGTCCCAGCCTATGCTCTATTCTAGAGAAAGTTCTGTGATCACTAGAGAAGAATGTGTATCCTGGTGATTTGGGATGTAATGTTCTATATGTGTCTGTTAAATTTTTCTATATGTATCTCTCCTTTCTTTGTTTCTATGTTGGTAGGGCTCCATTTAGTATCTGAAGTAGGTCAAGTTTTTATTAGCAAAATCACTCAGTATTTGTTTGTCTGTGCAAAAATTAAGCTCTCCCTCAAATTTGAAGGGGAGCTTTGCTGGATAAAGTTCTCTTGGTTGGAAATTTTTCTCTCTCAGAGTTTTAAATATGTCATGCCACTGCCTTCTCACCTCCATGGTGGCGGCTGAATAGTCACTACTCAGTCTTATGTTGTTTCCTTTGTATGCAGTGAATTACTTTTCTCTTGCTGCTTTCAGAACTTGCTCCTTCTCTTCAGTATTTGACAGTCTTATCAGAATATGTCTTGGAGTGGATTTATTTGGATATATTCTACTTGGAGTTGCTGGGCATTTGTGTTTTGTGTACTTATATTGTGTAGAAGGTTTTGGAAGTTTTCCCCAAAAATTTCTTTGAATACTCTTCCTGGGCCTTTATCCTTCTCTTCCTCTTCTGGGACACCAATGAGTCTTATATTTGGACGTTTTATTTTATCTATCATATCCCTGAGATCCATTTTGATTGATTTTTTTTTATTTTTTCCCCATTCTTTCTTTTATTCTTTCATTTTCTGCTCTGTGGTTCTCGAGGTCACTGAGCCATTGTTCAGCTTCCTCTAGTCTTGTACTATGAGTATCCAGAATCTTTATCATTCAGTCAGCAGTTTCTTTTATTTCCATAAGATCATCTATTATTTTATTTACTCTTGCAATTTCTTCTTTATGCTCTTCTAGGATCTTCATGTCCTTTATATCCTGTGCCATGCTCTCATTGTTTATCTTTAGTTCTTTGATTAATTGCTCCAATACTGTGTCTCCTCTGATCTTTCGATTTGGGTATTTGGGTTTGGGTTATCCATATCATCTGTTTTTTTCATATGCTTTAAAATCTTCTGTTGTTTTTGGACTCTTGGTATTTGCTTTACTTGATAGGGTTCTTTTAGGATATGAAAGATTATTCAGACACCAATCTCTAGTTTGTCAGGTCTACAGCTTGGTGTCATACACTTTAACTAACCAGCAGATGGCATCCACGAGTCACCTATTCCCCTCAAGTCAGTTCTCCCCAGCTTTGTCTTTGCAGTGTGTGGAGGTCTGGTTCCTGTGCAGTCCAATTGGTGCACCAAGTTTAGGTGTGTTGTTGGTGCTGTCCGCCCTGAATGTGGGTGTGTCTGAGCAGTTAGGGAGGCAGGGCAGCTTTAATAATAAAACCTCCCAGGTGTTCCAGGAAATTTAAGGCTGTTGCAAGAGTCTAAACCTTCATTTCAGTCTCACCACAAATTGTCTCTGCTGCTGACCCACAAGTCCTAGGTATTGTCATAGGGACCCTGGGATGCCTGGGTGGGTTCTTCTTCCCAGCTGTGCCCTTCTAGGGCCTTTGCTGAGTGAAGGCTGCAATATGTCACAATTGTGTGCTGTCCCTCAAGGGAAGCCCTGGGCTGCCAGTCCATGCATGGGCGTTCCCAGACTGCTGTAAAGATGGCTGAATGGGGCACGTTAATTTCCCCCTTTTCACATAGCTCTGCCTTCCCAGCTCTGGGACAATTAGCTGTGGGTGCACGAAAGGCTATTGTCTACACCTGATATTGTGGCATGTGCGCAGTGTTGCCAGAAACACTTCCCATCACACTGGGTCCCTTGGTGCGGCTCTGGTCTGAGGCTTCAGCACTGGGCAGGAGCATTCCCCACCCACCAGGAAGATAGCTGCAAGGGGCGTGGCTTTTTTCCCCTTTTGGCTCTCCTCTGCCCTCATTGCTCCAAGACAATTAGCAGTGGGTACATGAGATGCTGTCTTCCACGCCAGATATTGAGGTGTTCACACAGCCCTTTCCTGCTGCGCTTCACTGTGTGGTTCTTGCTGCCATATCTGCAGACATTTTTGTTTTTTTTTTAAAAAAAGAACTAGTCCACCTCCAAACACCAACCCACAGTTTCCCCACACTGCAGTGTGGCTGCCAGACATTCAGCCAACTTACTCATTTCGGAATGCAGGCTCCTGATTTCACCAAGTGCACAGTCGTCCAGCTGGTGCATCACTGGAACTGGTGTTCTGGGTCACTTTCTGGCCTCTATCTAGTATTCTTCATGGAGGTGTTTTTTGGCCCTGTCTCTCCTAGCCGCCATCTTAGTTTCTCTCTCAGTAGTGACATGTTAACAATACTTAGTCTTCAGTTAATGAACAAGGAATGTCAATCAATTTATTTAGGACTTCTCTGATATCTTTAAGCAATATTTTGTAGTTTTCTGTGTACAAGTCCTTTGCATCTTGGTTACATTTATTCCAAGATATTTGGTTCTTTTAGTTGTTTTGTGAATGGAATTCTTTACTTGATTTCTTCTTCCAATTGTTCATGCCTTGTGTATATATATGAATGCCACTGATTTTGGGTTGTGGATCTTATACTCTGCCACTTTGCTGAATCCATTTATTAACTCTATAAACATTGTTGTGATTTTCAGGATTTTATGTTTATAGAATCATATCATCTGCCAATTGGCTTAGGTTTACTTTTTCCTTTCCAACTAGGATGCCTCTTAATTCTTTTTCTTGTTTCATCACTCTGACAAGAACTCCCAGTACAATGTTGAGTGACAATGGTAAGTGAGGATCATCATCTTGTTCCTGATCTTAGAGTAAAAGCTTTCAATATTTTGCCATTAAGTAACATTGGAAATGAAATGGTACTTGTAAGAGAATAAATGCTTACTCGGTTCTGGAGGAGAAAAGAATTTATTTACAGTCTTCTAAGAACAGACGCATAGCCAGAAATGTGGCAGTCATGCTGAACAATGGAATTCAGCAAAGTTTTGTATTCTAGGCCTAAAACACAAGTCCATCCCCTGTTTCTCCATTGGCTGGATACTCCAGGCGGTACAGTCTATCTGAGAGAGCTAACTAGCCCACCTTTGGAACCTTGAACTGTATAGCCTATTAGAGAGAGTTAATTAGTCCACTTTTGAGATTTTAAATTGTACAGCCTATCAGAGAGAGTTAACTAGTTCAAATTTTTTGCCAAGACCATACCCCCACATCCTTGTGCATCCAGTAACCCTGGTTATCTTTTCCACATATGGAACTGTCACTGATTCTAGAATTTTGTCATGGTGCTCCCTCTCTCTGTCCTTCCCCTCACCATGGGGCTAGTTTAAGCCAGTTCTGCCACCGAGTCTCAATTTTCCCTGTTCCATGTGGCCTTTATGTGAAAGCTATACTTAACCCTTTCTTATAGTAACATGCTAGATGAGGTCTTTTCATATATGTCTTTTATCATATTGAGGAAGTTTCCTTCTATTCATAGTGTTATAATTTTTTTTTTAATCATGAAGGGGTGTTGGGTGTTGTCAATTCCCTTTCTACATCAGTTGAGATGATCATTGTATTTTTTTCCTTCATTATGTTAATATGGTGTATATATCAATTTATTTTCTTATATTGAACCAACCTATTTGATCATGGTGTATAATTCATTTAATATGCATTGGATTCTGTTTCTAGCATTTTGTTGAGGAATTTTGCATCCATATTCATAAGGGAAGTTCTATAGTTTTCTTGTCTTTTGTTATCTTTATATTGCTTTGGTTTGAGGGTGATGTTGACTTTGTAGAATGAGTTAAGGGAGTGTTCCCTGCTCTTCAGTTTTTTGGAAGAGTTTGAACACAGTTACAGAGTTAAGTCTTCTTGGAATGTTTGGTAGAATTTCCCTATGAAGCCTTCTGGACCTGAGCTTTTCTTTTTTGGGGAGTTTTTGTTTACTGATTCAAACTCTTTGATAGTAATTGGTTTCTTGATATCTTCTGTTTCTTCTTAAGTCGATGTAGGTAGTTTGCATGTTTCTAAGAATTTGCCCATTTCATTTGGGTTATCTAATTTATTGGTATTTATTGTTGTTCATAGTATCCCCTTTAGATTTTTTATTTCAGTGGAATAGGTAGTAATATCCTTTTATCATTTCTGCTTTTATTTATTTGTATCCTCTCTCTTGCTCTTTTTTTTTTTTTTTTTTTGTCAGTCTTGTTAAAGATTGATCAGTTATAATGATCTTTTCAAAGAACCAACTTTTGGTTTTGATGGTTCCTTTTCTATTTTTTTTTTTCTATTTAATTCCACTTGGCTCTAATCTTTTTTATTTCCTTCCTTGTACTCATTCTGTGTTTAGCTTGCTCATCTTTTTCCACTTCTTCCAATTTTGAAATTAGGTCTCTGATTTAAAGGCATTTTTATTGTAAACAGTTACAGATATAAAGTTTCCTCTCAGCATTGCCTTTGTTGCATCCCATACATTTTGGTATTTTCCATTTTCATTTTCATTCACCTCACATTTCCAAATTTTACTGCTAATTTCTTCTTTAACCCAGTGGTTGTTTAAGAGTATGGTGTTTAATTTCCACATATTTGTGAATTTTCTATTTCTCTCTCTATTATTGATTTCTAGCTTCATTCCATTATGGTTGGAGAATATGCATTGTATGATTTCAATATTTTTGTATATACGGTGACTTGTATTGTGATCCAACATGTAGTCTCTCCTGGTTAATTAACCCTGTGTACTTGAAAAGAATGTGTTTACAGTTTTCCTTGAGTGAAGTGTCCAATATTTGTCTGTTAGGTCCAGTTAGGTTTCAAGTCTTATTCTACCTTATTGATCTTCTGACTGGATTTTCATTACATTATTGATAGGTGTGTATGAAACATTTCTGCTCTTAATATGGAACTGTCATTTTTTCCCTCCAATTATGTCAGTATTTTCTTCATATATTTTGCATCTCCACTGGTAGGTGCATATATATTTATAACTGTTACAGCATTCTGTTGAATTTTCCCCTTTATCAGTATATAATGACCATCTTTGTCCCTCATAACTGTTTTTGACTTAAAATCTATTTTATCTCATATAAGCATAGTCATCACAGCTCTCTTTTGATTACTCTTTGCATAGTATATTTTTTCTCACCCTATCATACTCAACCTATTTATATCTTTGAATTTAAGGTGAGTCTATTTCAGATAGCATATAGTTGGGTCATGGTTTTTAATCCGTTCTAACAGTCTCTGAATTTTTAACTGGAGAGTTTAATCCATTTATATTTTAAGTTACTACTTATAATACTGAACTTTTTCTGCCATTTTGCTATTTATCCTTTGTATTCTTGTACTTTTTTGTTCCTCAATTCTTCCATTAATGCCTACTTTTATATTTATGTGCTTTTGCTGTTGTTGTTGTTGTACCATATTGAGTGACTTCTCTTCTCTACCCAGGTATATTTTTCATTTATTATCCTTGTATTCACCATGGGGTTAAAATTTAGGATCATAAATGTATAACAATCATACTTTGTTTCATACCAGCTTAACTTTAATTTCATATGCATATACTTTTCCTATACCCCTCTTTTCCCCAAACTTTTTTGTACATTTTATCATTTATTTCTGTGTACACTGTAAGTCTAAAACTATAGATTTATCATTATGTTTTATTTATTTGTATTTTGGCACCTATAGGAAGTAAGAGCCTGAGTTACACACTAAACAATACACTACAATAATGGTGGCATTTGTAATTACCCAAATGTTACCTTTACCACAGGTCTTCATTTCTTTATGCCATTTTGAACCAATGTCTAGTGTCCTTTCTTTTCAGTCTGAGGAAATTCTTTCAGCATTTTTTGAAGGGAAGTTCGGGTGGTGATGAACTATCTCAGCCATTATTTATTGGGGAATGTATTTATTTCCCCCTTATTTTTGAAAGAAAGTCTTGCCTAATAAAAAAATCTTGGTTAATATTTGTTTTCCTTCAGCACTTTAAGAATTTCAACCCACTGCTTCTTGCCTCCATTGTTTTTGAAGAGAAATTGGTACTCAATCTAAATGGGACCCCTTTGTACATTACAGATTAATTTTTTTCTTACATCTTTCACATGTCCTTTGCATTCAGTAGTGTGATCAGTATATGATAGAGTGTATTTTTCCTCACATTTATCATGTTTGGTGTTCTCTGGACTTCCAGGGTGTGCATATCCATGTCTTTTGATAAGATTGGGAAGTTTTCTGTCATTATTTCTATGAGCATTCCTTCTGCCCCTTTTTCTCTTCTCCTTTGGGGTCTTCCATAATGCACACACTGATACACTTGATATTGCCCCAGAGGTGTCAGGTTGTTTTAGCTTTATCTATATATATTTTCTTTCATTTTTTTTCTTTCTGCTCTTCAGCGTCTGGTCTTCAAGTTCACTGATTCTTTCTTTTGCCAATTCCAATCATTTCTTGAAGCCCCCCCCCCCCCACTAAGCACTTTTCATTTCAGTTATTGTGGTCTTCAACTCCAGTAGTTCTTTTTGTCCCTTTTAAAATTTCTTTACTAAAATTTCCTAAATCTCTTTAGTAAGACTCTCATATTGCTCATTCATTGTTTTCCTTACATCATTTAGTTCTTCCTCTGTATTTTCCTTTATCTCCTTGAGCATCTTTAAGATCATTTTTTGAAAGATTTTGTTTGCTATGTCCACATTCTTGTCTTCTTCATTGGTGTTTTCTGGATTTTTATCATCTTCCTTTGGATAGACCATCATTTCCTGTTTCTTTGCTTGTTTTGTTCTGTTTTGTTGCACACTGCACATTTTAATATTTTAAAAATGTTATCTCTTGGATTTATTTATTCTCTGAGATGTCCCTTTCTTGGTTTTGTACCTGGCTGGTGATAAGACAGATTATCTTGAGCTTCAGCCCTCCAACCAGGAAGGTAAATGCAGTGTGCAGGAATTTTCTTTCTGGGCCTCTGTCTTGTACTGCATTTTTGTTTGTTAGGTGTTTTTGGAGTTTCCCTGTTTACAGGAGTTTGGTTGTACCTTCTGTCTCCCAGAAGACAGACCTCCCACTCTTGGGTTGTTTGAAGTTGGCAGGCTATTGTCCCAGGCTGTGCCTCTACAGCTTTCATACTCCTTTTGCTCTCTCAAGTTGCTAATACCTGGATGACAGATTCTCAGAGAAGGGCACTATGGACATGTCTTTTCCAAGTGAGTCTTTTCTAGAAAAAACAGGACCAGGGACACATGAAGGAGGCACAGACTGGCTTCTAAGTGCCCTGAGAAAGAGATCAGAAGTTGCACCAAAAGCTTCTCTGATGGCAGTCCAAAGCTAATATTTTCTGGACTTTCCAGCAAATACAGCCATTCAGGTAACTGTTCCTCACAGCCCTGAGAAACACAGCATCTTTATGTCTCCAACACCACTGCCCCTGTCCTGTGCAGGTTGAAACAATGGCTGCTGCGGTCTTTGTCAGGGCTGGTTGAAACAATAGCCACCCTCAGAGTCAGTTCTCAACAATCTAAATTCACTAATCAAAAGCAATGATCAGTGGTCAGCCATGCCCACCCCTGTTTTGGTAAACAGGATTTTTATGTCCCTTTCTGTCACCAGCAGTTATCTAGGGTCTGGACCCCACAGTGGCCTGACATGAGATGGGTGCAGTAGCTGCCCCATGAAGAGAATGGTAGACTCTTCTTTACTGTAATTTATCAGCCTCTTCCTCCTGCTATTCTTTGGATGCTCTACAGTGGCTTTGACCTCCAGGGTTTCAAAGTTGTTGTTTCAGTTGTTTTTGTGGAAGGACTGAGTCCTAAAGCTCCATATTCCACCATCTTCCCACAGTCCTTTAGACTAATGTTCTAATGGGAAGCAATGCCAGGATGGCAGCCAATGTGCCTTGTCCCACAATGATCTATAGTGATGACTAATTCACTATGGTGCACCTATAGGAAAAATTGGTGTTGATATGGCAGATTATTTTTAAAAATTATACAGACAAAAGAAACTCTTATTTTCACCACAATGGAAAATCATGAACCCTCACCCAATTTTCAGAAATAGTCCCAAGCACTTAAAAAGGATTGTTGTACCAGGGCACACTTGTACAATTAATATTCCTCTAATTCACACCAAGAGAATAGTTTGGTTATTTATCAGATAGGTTAATTGTGTACTGGGTAAAGAATAATACCTAATATTTTTGAGAGAAGCTTTAGTCAAAAGTGTCATCATGTTCTACACCCTCCCTTCACACACACACATAGACAGCTAGATTTAGGACTTCAGAAGATCAAGTGATAAATAGTTTTCCAGCCCTAGTAATTCCCAGAGTCTGTCCAACTGACCTGTGAAATACTTAGAGTGGCTGGTTTCTGATTCTTGACTGAACCCTATAAAAAGCTATTTATTAGTGCAAATGAGTTCACATCTTCATTGCCACCCTCCAATATCCACAGCAGTCAAAGGTAGCTTAAAGAATAAAAATATTATCAGATCATGTTTCTGTTAAGAACTCCCTAATGACAGTCAATTGATCTGAAGAAAGCGTCTTACATAATCTTGCCTCTGACCACCTCTTCAGCTTATATAGAACCACTCCCTGAAAACTCTCTCTGATACAGCTACCCCATTTTCTACCTGTTAAATATACTGAACTCCTCCCATCCATAAGAAGAAAAACCCATTGTACTTTCTTTTTGACATGATTCTATTTGCACCTTCCTTTATCTGGCTAATTTCTATTTGTTTTCCTTACCTTTGCTAAAAAAAATCATCTCTTTAGAGAAATCTCCCTAACTACCAAGCATATGGTAAGTCCAACCCTTACCTTATTGTATAATCTTACTGTAATTATCACAACTGTAACTATACCAATAAGGACCTAATATAGGTATTTGGAAAAAAAAATGATTCTTGAAGAGTAAAAGCAAATGGTGCTTAGGATTACGTATTCTGTTATTTTTCTGATATTTCTAACATTAGGCATTTGCTTTTCTATTACGAGATCTCTCAATAGTGAAATAAAAATGTAATTATAGCTCAAGCATTGGAAGAAAAAATACATGTCTATAATTTCATATGTGCTGTAACAAGAAGAAGGAAAGTGAATGAATTATCTTCAGATATAGTATTTTTGTTTTACAAAAATCCACAAATAAGGGGAAAATATCAAATGAATTGCAGACCAGAAATTTTAAGTAAAGAAATATTGGTTTTAAGAGGTTTTCCTCTTAAAATCAGGTTGAGGCATTTTGGGTACTGTGAGAACCACATGAAGAGGCAGCTCTGAGGTCTACCTTGTCCACCTTCTCACAGCCAAGAACAGCAATTATGTGTGTGCTAAATTCTCTGCTCCCAGGAATTTGGCAATAGTGACTAGAAAGCTGATGTATTAGGCAGCCCCAACAATTACAGTGTGTACTCCCTTCCTCTTTTTAAACTTCATCTAACAAAATACACTAAGCCTATTGGGGAAAAGAAAATTACCAAGTCTCATTTAAACAATTTAAATGATTTTCCATTCCTGTAATGCTATTATTTGACCAAAGTCAAGTTCATGCTGCTTGGAGGTCCTGCACAGAAGAATTCCTGCACATTGGTTTCTTAATATTTTGATGTGTATCTTCATTAACTGACATTACACATCACTTATGATCAGGATCATATTACTATGCACATTAAACTTGAATTCTGTAATGACAGCAGTAGTAGATAAAAAAAGACAAAGGTAAAACATGCAATTATATATATGGGAAGAAAGACAATGTTTAATAAATGAATGAATGGATCAAAATAATACTGGTTCAGTAATAAATGAACAGGGATTTAAAAGTAAATTTAAGGTGACAGGAGTCAGAGATTTTCTCACTGCTGAACATTATAGATTCATTGCAAGTTTGAAGAGTAGAAACAATTCACTTTGAGGTTACTTCTCAAAGAAAACTGGAAAAAAAATGAAAATCAAATTGTGTTAAGTCTGTTAAAATGAAAGCAATTTTCTCAGTTTTCTAAGGCTGCTGTCCCAAAGTATCCAAAACTAGGTGGCTTAAAACAGTTTTTTTTAAATGTTCAATTTTATTGAGATATATTCACATACTTCACAATCATCCACAGTATACAAAACTGTACAATCAATTGTTCACAGTACCATTATATACTTGTGCATTCATCACACAATCAATTTTTGAACATTTTCATTACCAAATGCAAGAAAGAATAAGAATAAAAGTTAAAGTAAAAATCCCATACCCTCATCACTCCCTATTATTCATTTACTTTTTGTCCTCATTTTTCTATTCATCTGTCCATACACTGTATAAAGGGAGGGGGAGCCACAAAGTTTTCACAATCACATGGTCACACACTGTAAGCAACGTATACATCTTCAAAAATAAATCATCTTCAAAAATAAAGGCAACTGGGTTGAAGTTCAACATATTGAGGCATTTCCTTCTAGCTATTCTAATACACTAAAATCTAAAAATGGATATCTATAATGCATAAGAATAACCTCAAGAATGACCTCTTGACTCTATTTGAGACCTCTCAGCCAATGAAACTTTATTTTGTTTCCTTTCTCTACCCCTTTTGATCTAAGAAGGCTTTCTCAATTCCATTATGCCAGGTCCAAGCTCATCCCAGGTTGTCATATCCTACATTGTGAAGAAGATTTACACCCCCAAGAGTCATGTCCCATATAGGGGGGAAGGCAATGAGTTTACCTGCAGAATTGGCTTAGAGGGAGAAGCCACATATGAGCAAGAGGTTCTCTGGGGGAGATCCATAGGCACAATTTTAAGTAGACTTAGCCTCTCCTTTGCAGTGACAAGCTTCATAAGGGCAAGCCCCAAGATAAAGGACTCAGCTTTCTAAACTAGTAGTCTCCAATGCTTGTGAGAGTGTCATTTATTCACCAGGTGGGGAAATTTAATATTCGCATGTTTTCCCCCAGTCCCTCAAGAAGGCTTTGCAAATACATCTTTATTCTCTGCCAAAATTACTCTGGGATGTATTGGGGCTTCACACTAACCTTTAAAAACCTCAAAGTTCCATGTAATTATGTTGTTTGGATAAACTGACCATACAGGTTAAATTATATAGTGTGTTACCAAAAAATATATAAATTTTGCAACTAATAAAATGTCTTCCTTTGGTCTCACATAAAAATTGAAGCTTTAAAACACAGTCAATATCATCCCTTACCCTTTAGCCTGATTTTCCTTAGTCCTAACCAAGTCAATTTCATTCATATCTCTAATTGAAGTCTGATCTCTTTTTTTCAGACTCATGGGGGTAATGCTGACATTCATAGCTGTTGGACTCTGGCTTTGAGTCTCAGGAGACACACTGATACCCAAAGTTCTGAGGACTGATCAGATTATACAGAAAGAGCTCAGCATCTCAGAACTCAGAAATAACCATTACAGCTCAGAAATAGATGTAACTGCTGTAAGAGCTTACAATCTAGGAACCTTTACAATAAGCCTTCCCCTGATAACCTATGCTCTCAGACTCAATTCTCAGAGTTTGCACATTATAATTAGTCCATATTAGTGAGCCATTACAGTGTTTCTCTTTTCATTTCTGGTTTATTTCACTCAATATACGGTCCTCAATGTACATTCACCTCACAACTTCATTCCTTCTTGTTGCAGCTCAATTTTCCATTGTATGTATACACCACAGTTCACCATTCCATTCATCAGTCAGTTTACCCTTAGGCCACCCCCATCCACTGCAAATCGTGAATATTGACACCACAAACCCCACTGTGCAAATGTCCGTTTGTGTCACTCTTTTCAATTCTTCCAAGTATATAACCAATAACAGGGTTGCAGGACCATATGCCAACCCCAAGCTCAGCTTTTTGTGGACTCACCACACTGCCCTCCAGATGGGAAGCACTGTTCTACTTCCCTACCAATGGTGATTAGGTGCATCCTGTTCTGTACATTTTCTCCAGCACTTGTATCCCTCTGTTTATTTTTAGATGGTTTTATTCACACACCATACATTCCCTCTTAAGTAAACAAACAATATTTCTCTACAAAAATCACATAGTTAGTTATGAATTCACCAACACTATCCATATAAGGACATTTCCCTTTCCTCCACAAAGAAATAGAAAGAGGTGACAAAGTAAAAAGAAAAAAGAAAAGAAAAATATGACAACTAAAAAGCAAGAAAAGAAAATAAAATTAAAATAAAATACAAAAAAAAAAGTCAGACAATGACACCAAAGACAAGGATCCCATATCCCTCCCTTATATCTCCCTCTTGTAGACATTTAGTATTGGTATATTGCATTTGTTACAATTAATGGAAGCATGTTACAATGTTACTGTTAACTATAGACTCTAGTTTGCATCTTTTGTATTTTTCCCCAATACCACACCATTTTTAACACCTTTCAAACTTGACATTCATTTGTTCTCCTTCATGCAAAAATATATTTGTACATTTAATCACAATCATTGACCACTCTATGTTTCACTAAGTTATACAGTCCCAGACTTTATCTTCTATCTTTCCTTCTGGTGTCCTACAGGTCCCTAACCTTCATTTTTTAACCATATTCACAGTCATCTTTGTTCAGTGGAATTACATGGTGCTACTATCACCCAAAATTGTGCTCCAAACCTCTCTCTCCTGTCTTTTCCTATGTGCCTGCAGTGCTCCCTTTAGTATTTCCTGTAGAGCAGGTATCTTGTTTTCAAACTCTCAGTGTCTATTTGTCTGGGAAAATTTAAAACTCTTCCTCATTTATGAAGGACAATTTTGCCAGATATAGCATTCTTGGCTGGCAGTTTTTCTCCTTCAGTATCTTGTATATATCATACCACTGCCTTCTCACATCCATGATTTCTACTGAGAAATCCACACATAGTCTTACTGTGCTTTCTTCTAACTGATGGATCATTTTTCTCTTGCTGCTTTCATAATTCTCTTTGTCTTTGACATTTGATAATCTGATTAAGTGTCTTGGTGTAGGTCTATTTGGATTCATTCTGTTTGGGGTACTCTGCACTTCTTGGATGTATTTCATAAAGGATGGGAAATTTTTGGTGATTATTTCCTCCATTATTGTTTCTGCCCTTCTTCCCTTCTCTTCTCCTTCTGGGATACCTATGACATGTACATTCAAGCACTTCATGCTATCATTCAGTTCCCTGAGACACTGCTCATATTTTTCTATTCTTTTCCCTATCTGTTCTTTATTGTGTAGGATTTCAGATGTCCAGCTCATGAGTCTTTTCTTCTGTCTCTTTAAATCTGGTATTGTATGTCTCCATTGTGTTTTTCATTCCTTGTATTGTGCCTTTCACTCCCATAAGTTCTGCCAATTGTGTTTTTCAAACTTTCAAGTTCTTCCTTATGTCTGCCCAATGTCTTCTTTTTATCCTTTGTCTATTTTGCCATATCTTCCCTCAACTCATTGATTTGATTTTTGGATTGATTCAGGAGAGTTGTTTGATTAATAATTAGTTGTTTCAATTCCTGTATCTCAGTTGAAGTGTAAGTTTGTTCCTTTGGGCCATATTTTCATTTTTCCTAATGTTATATATATATTTTTTTCTAGGCATCTGATTTCCTTGATTACCCCAATCAGATTTTCCTAGACCAGATGGGCTCAGGTCTAAGGAGGAAGGTGTAATCAGTATCAAGTTTCCCTCAGGAGCAGGTTATTAAACTTTCCTGTGAGGTGTCTAGACTCTGTGCTTTTCCTATCCTGCCCAGCAGGTAGTACTTGTCAGCCTGTATCTCCCCACTGGTGTAAAGAAGTGTGGTCCCTTTAATTCTCAGTGGACATTTTCCTGGCCAAGAGTATCAGAAGCCAAGGTTAAGTTGTTTCTATTCTCCCCCATACCCCCAGGCCCTGGAGTCTGAATTCTCTGAGGGAGGGCTGCCAGTTGATCTGGGCCCCACCCCCATTTTATTAGGGAAGATACACCCTTTAGGTAGTTATCATCTACACTCAAATTCCTCATTTTTCTGTTAACTCCACCCATACCTGGGTCAGTGCTGACAATTGAAAATGCCTGAGGCTTTCTCTAATGCACTGCTTAGAATCAGAGAAAAAAAAAATAAAGGAAAAAGTGAAAACTCATTTTCAGAGCCAGTCCCCAGGCTTCCAGTTTCACTGGCCAACTGGTGTTGGTGCCCATTTCTCTGTGCCCTTTTTCTTGGGACATGGCTGTTTTACAGTATTCTGAGCTCAGCCATCTCCAAAAGCCTCTGTTTTAATCTATTTATGTTTCTTTTTTTTCCCATCAGCCCTGTCTCCTCACTGCTGGGAGGACCCTCAGTTTCCTTTCCTATTTGCTCCAGGTTTATCTGTGCTTGTAGCTTGTATTCACTAGTCCAAATTTGTTAATTAAAACAATAAATGGAGCTTGGTTGAGCTACATTTCCTTGCTCTGGGCAGAGAGTGCTTCTTTCTCTCACAACAAAGTTTTGCAACTCAGCCTGCTCTGCCAGTGGGGGCTGGCTCTGTAGTTTTACTTACAGTTCTATGCTGTAATCTCAGCCATTCCACCCATTCCAGGCTAAAGTGTGCTGTGTGCCTAATCATGAGTTTCCCCCAACAGTTTTCCAGGCAATTTGCTAGTTGTTCCTGACTACTTACTAGTTGCTCTATAGGACTAACAAATTCCACACCCCTCTATGCCACCATCTTGACACACCTGGCCTAAAACAGTTTTCAGGCTAGAAGTCTGCAATCAAGGAGTTAGAAGGACCATTCTCCATCTGAAACCTGTAGGGGGGGGTCCCTCCTTGCTTATTCTAGCTTCTGGTGTTTGCCAACAGTCCTTTGGCTTCAATCTCTGCCTCAGTCATCACATGGTATTCTCCCCTCTGCTTTTTCTTTTTATGATTGTCCAGTTCTCCCCTTCTTAAAAAGACACCAGTCATATTGGTTTATGACACACCCTAATCCAGTGTGGCTTCATCTTAACTAATAACATCTTCAAATATCTTATTTCTAAAGCAGATCGCATTCACAAGTCTGGGGATTAGAACTTGAGCATGTCTTCTGGGGAGATACAAGTCAACCCATAACACCAATACAGAGAGGATATAGCACTTTGTGTGTGTTTTTTGTTAGTTTGTTGTTGTCTTTTTTTTAAGCAATAGTATAGTTTCATTCTCTTCCATAGGCACTGCTCCAGTTTGCTAATGCTGCTGTTAAGCAAAATGCCTGAAATGGATAGGCTTTTATAAAGGGGATTTATTTGGTTACAAAGTCACAATCTGAAGACCATAAAGTGTCCAAGGTAAGGAATCAACAATCAGGCACTTCACTGAAGAATGGCCAATGGCATCTGGGAAACCTCGGAAGGCACGTGGCTGGCGTCCGCTTGCTCCCAGGTTGTGTTTCAAAATGGCATTCTCCAAAATATTGCTCTAGGGGCATTTTGTCCTCTCTTAGCTGCAGCTCCTCTTCAAAATGTCACTCTTATTTGCTCTCTCAAATGTCACTCACAGCTGCTCTGTGTCTGGGCCTCTGTGGCTCTTTTTAAAGTACTCCAGTGATCCAATAAAAATCCACCCTGAATGGGTGCAGCAACACCTCCATAGAAATAATCCAATGAAAGATCTCGCCCACAGTTGATTGAGTCACATCTCCATGGAAACACAGAACCAATAGGTTCCAACCTAATCAACACTAATACATCTACCCCCACAAGATTACATCAAACATAATGGTGTTTTGGGGGACATACTACATCTAAACTGGCACAGGCACACACATTAATTTTGCACTTCTATTAGTTTCCTGTCCACTGTAACAAATTACCATAAATTTGGTGGCTTGAAACAACACATGTATTATTTTCTCAGTTCTGGAGGCCAAAAATCCACAATGGATCTCACTGGGCTAAAATCAAGGGGCTGGGGAAGGGCTTTTTTTTTCTCTAGACTCTAGGGAAGAATATGTTTCCTTGCCTATTTCACCTTAAGAGGCAACTTACATTATTTGGCTTGTGTTCCCTTCCTCCAACCTCAAATCAAGCAACATTGAATCTTCACATCTTTTATTCTCTCTTGCCTCATTCTTCCACTTAGAAGGATTTTTTAATTACATTAGGACTTCCTGGATAATACAGGATAATCTCCCCCATTTGATAATTCATCACTTAATCCCATCTGCAGAATCCTTTTGTCATGCAAGGTAATATATTCATAGATTCCAGGAATTAGGTTGTGGAAATCTTCGTGGGGCTATTATTCTACCTACCAAATTATATTTCATTATATACTACAAATTATTCACATTTTCCCAGAATTTTATGTATTACCAATTAAACAACACATTCCCCTTCAGTGCACTGCTCTTTTTACTATCATAATTAGATTCTTACCTGTCAAAATGCTTAATATGAGACTCATACAACAGGAGCTTTAAGAAAAATTAAAACAGAAAAGATGGCATGTAAGCGAAAATAGAAAATTTCCTGTGAATGTCATCATATAATTCAATTAATTTCCTATCATCATGTATACTCTACTTGTCTGTTGAGTCACGCTAATAGAGATATCTAGAAGTTAAATTAATATTGATGCTGTCTTCCTTGATCTATGGAATTACTTAAAGTTATTCCAGTAAATTAGAAAAGACACCATATTATTTTACGCCAGGTTGTTTTTGTTTTGTTTTAAGTATAGTTGTCTCTAACTATCACAAAATAAAATTTAAATATATTTGAAATCTTCAAAGAAGATATTTGAACTTTGTCAAAGTTGGAGGAAAGGGGTTAATGTATGGAAAAAGACCATAAGGTCAATGACTTTTTATTATGCTTTATAATTGTGAAAACTATTATTGGAGGGTATGATGAGCCTGCTGTTTCCATATGCCTCTGGAAGTTTAAAAAAAAAACACACAGAGATATGCACTATCTTTGAAATGACAGAGTTAATTTCCAACAAAAAGAGTTATGTGTATATAAGAGCTCAAGTCAAAATTAAATTAGACTAGAAATATTTAAAATAACATTGTAAAATTAATAAAAATCACACCATATATTTTATTTGTCTTCCAGTTGCATCCTTTCAGTTTAAAATAGAATGCTTGGAGGACACATTCATGCCAGGTAATAAATCTTTTGTCCATGAATCACTTCAACAAACATGTGCTGATTACATACTTTGTACCACACATTGAAGCAGGTGAAGATAGATGCTGGTAAGATAGACTGTGTTTAATAACCTGTGGAGGACATGGGCAAACATATCCGTGCAATTCTGTGAAATAAGGAATACGATAGAAGAAGTTCAGGGAGCTGTCTTTGCCGACAGGTGAGAGATCAGAACCAATCTTGGTGTGTCACTGAAGGCTTCTCAGGGGAAGAGATATCTCAGATAAAAAGTGGAATCTGAGTGAGAGTTGGTCAGGCTAGGAGGAGATGGAAAGTTCCAGATAAGTGGAATACCCAAGTCAGAGGACTGATGAAGAGATGAGCGTGACACATTAGGTGACCTACAGGTATTTCAGTGTCTAGAGCAGAGTAGAATATACTGACTTCTCAGATGGAGCTAATGAAGACAACAGTTGAAAGAGTGGGGCCTGTTTCAAACAGCATTGAAAAACCCATGTGTGAGGCAACAAGAATGAATTGGACTTACTTGATTTCAGCTATCCTTTTGTTCATTCACCCAACGTTTAAATATTTGTATTGAAAATATTTTTGTAGCTTACCTAATATAGAGACAAAACAATGTTTTAGAACAAATGTGAAACATATGTGCAACTAAAAGGAACCTTGGGAGTTTTGCAATTAAATTCTCCCTTTTGCAAATGATGAAACTGAATTTACATGGAAGAGTCACTCCATTTACTGAAGGAAACATTTTTTTTTTAAATATGAAGAATCCACTCATAATTTTCAGATACAACACGACTCATTGATCACCCACTTCATTTTTACTTTTATTCATATCTGTATTTAATATTTTTTTATATTTTTAACCTTATAAATATGTACTTACTCTGTATGTGAAAGAAATCCAACAAATTGAAAACACTTTTGTAACAGGAAACTATTTTCTTGCAACAACCTCTGATGCCTTAGAACTCACTGGGTAATCAGAATAATCAGAAAAAAACTCTCTAATACTTAATTTACATCCATAGAGTTTTTGGAAGCTGAGACTCTAATTTCCATTCCCACATATCACTGGGAGTCCAAAACCGTGCCCCTTGTGAAGGAATAACCTATCCTCCCCAACATCAGCCCAGCATTTGGGACTTTCATTCTGACTTAATCCTTGAACTCTATGCATCCCTTTAAGGCATGTGCAAGTTTTCATAAACTTCTGGAAAATAGTGAATATGTATCCCCAGGGTCTAACAAAATGCATAGTGCATGGTCAATAAACTTTTGTTGACGGAAGGAATGAATTAGTTCCCCAAATAAGTTCTAGAAACATGAGTTGATAGGTTTCAAGCATAGTTATTTTTATTAACTTTTCATGTTTATTTCATTAATCCTTCAGAAATATTTTTCTCTTACTTTTTTCTATTTACTGTGAGTGTCAAAATCATACTCTTGCAATTGTCCCCTATTTCTGGTATTACTCAGGAAAATGTTTAGAATAACAATGTTTTTGTTAAAATAGCGACAATAGACAACCTAATGTTCTGAAAAAATAATCTTTTGAAAAATAATAGACTTATTATTTCTAAGTGTATATCTCAAACTAGATTAAAATAAACTGGGATTATAATCTCCATAACTTTAATTTGAAAGCATTTTTATCAGATAGTCCAAAGAAAACAAATGGAGTCAATTTGCAAACATACTTGTCAATTATAAGCTTATGTCTATACAATTATTAGTTTCAAAGATCAAAAGCATTTTCCTCTAATATAATTTTATTTTGATATGTCTTTTTTACTTTAGCTCAGATTTCAAGTAGTTTATTCAGGAAGATGTCTGGTTTGCTAGCTTTCTGAGTTCCTTTGGTTCTGTGAAAGTCTATGTTGCTTTTGCTCAAAAGAAATAATTGCCTCTATGCAGCATTTTTGGCTTAAAGTATGCATTTTTTTGTGTGTGTTTTTTTTCCCATCTGATTTCTGTAGATGTCCCATTGCCTCCTAGTATTTATGTCATGGAGGTAAATTTTAGGTTAATCTGATTTTCCTCCTCTCTCTATTACTTGAATTATCTGCCTGGTTATTTATAGGAGTCTTTATATTTACGTTTGAAATTACAGTAGGATATTGTTCATCCCTTTTCATGACCACTCTTAAGTGTATTACTTTGTAGGAGGAGTGTTTTATGTTACAAATAGAATCTGTGTTGTGTTATTTCTGAAATTCAAAGTCTTCATATGATAGGTCTCCTGGATTGGTTTTCATTCTCTTATGTAGTCAACAGTTTTTTTGACTTTTTCATACTTTTTTTTTTTTTTTTTTTGCATTAAGATGTTGATATTTCTTTGGTTTATTTTTTCAAAAGTGTGATTGCATACTTGGCATTTAAGTATATCTACTTTTCACTATTTCCACAGTGAATTTAATTCATTAATAATAATTTTATCTCCATGCAATTATTTCTGATATGTCATTGTTTTCTCTTCAAGTGTTTCATTCTAGCCACATAGAATTAAAGTTTCGAAACCTTTTGTTCATCCAATCCAATTTGTATTATTTGGAAGCAGTATCTTGTAAGTCTCAGGATAATTCTCTACATTTGAATGGGAGTAACTTTCTATAGACTAATTTTCTCCACTGTTTATTTTGCAGAAAGACATCTCAGGTCACACATTGTTTGTTCATACTCAAGGAGTTGGCATAGGTACATGCTCAAAACTTGAATAGCAGGATATCCTACCTCACATCAAAAGTAGAAAAGACAATTAAAATTCAAGTTCAGAAATCCAGAAACTTGGAATGAGGGCAGGGGAGTACAGACAATATCTGTAGAGACTCACCCAGAGGAAACTCTGCTATGTGGTTTGAATAATCAAGAAATTTTAAACAATGTCACCAGAATTGTATTAGCAGTGCCTGATTCTCTCTTACTATGGTTATTTGCAATAGGATAAAACACTAGATCTTTGACATGGTCCTAGATAAATTCCAGTAATATGTGGTGTTGACATCCTCTTTCCAACTTTGCATAACTTTTTGACTTCCTTGCTTCTGTGAAAAGCCAATGGGAGTCAAGAGGTATGCTCTAATTGTCTTGAATGCACAAGTTTTTCACTTTTTGCACAATTAGTTATCATTTTGAGAGTAATTCATTTTGGGAGAGTAGATGTGTTACATTTCAAGACCCTTCTTATCATTTATAATCTTTAGAGAGTCAAGTGGTAACTTAGGAAAAAAAAAGAGCCTAAGATTCATAGTAAATTAGGATTATCTTTGACCTTCTTGAAATTGAGACTATGTAAGAGACAGCCATGCAAAGACTCAAGATAATTGCAAAGAAGTTACTTTTGATGTATGTAGATATATGCATGTAATCCCAATATGTGAAAATAAATATTCACTTTTTGCCTACTACTGTGTCAGTTATTGTTCTGTTAAGGGTTATGGTTTACCTTGGTGGACATGTTAGGGAAAATAACTATTTCCCTAGGGCTTGCATTTTAGCTGAAATTGTATTTTAGTGGGGCTTTGTGATGTACACCATATATCTTTTCCAAAGGCATGTCATGTTTATGGCATCCATTGCAAATGAACATCCATTTGTTTTATTTAACCAGCTTTGGGGCCAAGTCTGTCATCCAGTATTGGGTATCTCACATCTAAACCTTCAATTATTAAGAAATATATATCCAAATTACACTTCTAAGAGACCATAGAAAATATGTGAGAGCAGTAGAAATGGAGTAAAACATTAAGCTAGACAAAAAATAAGAATGACAGAAAACTGTAAATATAGTTCAATGGCAACAATGTAGTAATGAAGAGTATCTAGAATCCCTAACCTAGAACAAAGATCATGTAAGGTTAGCCTGGGACAACTTGTTCTAGAAGTAAAGAACTGCTCAGCAACTATAGGGATCATGTTAAAAGGACATAAATCCAGATTTAAGGGGCAATTCGAGTATCAAAAATATACTTACTCCAATTGATTATTACACATGGAATAAATTAAAATTCATGAGTGTATAATAATTCTCATTCTCTCTATATATGTATATATACACACTCTCTCTTCTCTACTTTAGAATGCTAACTAATACTTGGAGTAGTGCAAGAATTTGAAAACCATCATTTACCTACTCCCAATATAATAATTGATTCAAGACCCTACAATGAATGCTAAAATCTTCAGGTGAAAGATTATTTGGGAAAAAGATATTCACACAGTGCCAAAGTATGACACCCTACTAATTGCAAAGGGGAAATTAACTTTCAATGGTAACTTAAGCAAACGATGACACTTAGCATCACTAGTGGTGGAACAAACTGGCATTATTGGCCTCCTGATTAGACATAGTATAAGTACACAACTTTTAAAATGTTAACCTGAATCTGGTCAAACAACTAGACCTAACTTGAAATTTATAGGAAATACAGGGAATTTTAAAACAAGTTGAACAATAGGAAGAAACAATGAGAAAATACAGAATGTGAAATTTTCTACGAAACAGTTTTCCTAGATTAGTCAAAAAATGAATGCCAGGGGGAAAAAAGGATAGCAATGGGGATATAAGGAGAGGGAGTATTCTAGACTAAAAGAGATTTTAAAAATATAGCATTCAATAGAAATATGTAAGTTTAGATAGATGTGTTTCTGTTATTTTTTTAAAGTCATAAATGATACTCTTGGAGCAAGTGGACTATATTTTATTAATGCTATGGAAATGTAATTAATTTTCTTTGGTGGATTAACGGCACAGTGGTAATAAAGGTAAATATATTGTCTGTTGAGTTACCATACAGCTTCCTTGATAATAGTGCAGTTAGCTGAGATAGATTAGATACATAGATACACAGATGATATAAAAAATTGATGATAGATGTACAGATATTCATAGAAATGTATAGATAGAAATAAAGATAGATCAATATATGTAAGTACATAAATGAATTACATGTAGAAAATAAATATAATATCTAGGTAGAAGCTACAGGGGTAATAAAGTTATTGTAACTTCTCTGTATGTTTGAAAATGTTTGTAATGAAATTGTGGAGAATAAAAAATAATTTAACACACACAAAACCAAAGTTTCTAGAATCAAACTTCTGGGTTTCAGATTCAGCACTCCCATCTAATTACCACCTACCTTGAACAAGCAAGTTCACCATTCAGTGCTGAAGTTTTCTCCTCTAGAACATGAAGATACCAGTGGCACTTTCCTAAGAATGTTGTTATAAGGATTAAAAGTGAAGTGCTTAAAATGATATTTTGTACATAATAAATATTTGTATTTATTTATATAAATTTATATAAATTTTGTAGATACCATAAGCCCTCTCAGTACTGATTTCCAAATGATGTCATATGTGTGGGTAATTAATAGTTAATTTTCTTTTTCACCTATTCCTAGTCTAGCATATGTGTTGAGTCCATTTATTGAGTTTTTTATTTCAGTGAGTTTATTCTAGAATGATTTGCAGATTTTGTTTTCAAATCTGCTAGGTTTTATTTGTAACACCTTTCTCTTCCTATTGTTTCTAACACACATTTGTTCTTTGATTTCATTAAACACTTTTATAATCTCACAGTTTCATATTATCTCAAGTCAGTTTGCTGCTTTTTCTCCCCCACCACCTCATTTTGCACAGGTATGCATTTTATTTTCTCATAAATGATGCTTCCCTAGCCCCATCCTAGTTAAAGGCATGTTTCCTTTCTCCCTCCTCAGGTCAGAGGGTGGAGTTTTTTTTGTTTGCTTTTTCACTCTTCTTTTCAAGAATCAATGAAACCCTTTGATGTCCCTAGGTTTTGTGCAGTCACTCCATCCTAGCTGGGTTCAGGACCGTCTCTGTGAGAACTACCCCATTCCTCCTTCTCTGGAATCTTTGTTGTTTGTGGCCCCTACAGGCTTCCATGGATTTAAACCCCCTCCTTGTTTCTAGAACCTGGAGGTTTTCCTTTCTTTGTTTTTGTTTGGCTATGTAATTTTTATTGTTATATCTTGTCCATTATTTTTATGCATTGGGCGTGAATTATCTTAAATTCAGCTTACCACTTCACAAAAATGTTCTCAATAGCATATGTGATATTAACATGTCAGTGAACTGAGACATTGAGCTTATACTCTAAAATATATTTACTATACATTTAATCTGAAATATCTTATAAAAATATAATTTTTAAGAAAAGAAAATCACAATTCTGCTTAATACACTCAACATTTTCACATGTCACTTTGATTAAATTCCAAAGTATTTTGGTCTAAAAGATCTTAATGAAAGTGCTTTCTCCTAACTCAACCACTTCTCTGGCCACCTCTCCTACAAACCCCTCCCTTAATACTTTCCTCCAGCAACATTGGCCTCCCTTAAGCTCAGGGTCTTTGCACCTAGTATTTCTTCTGCATAGAATTATTTATCCTCCAGTAACTTTGCTTTATTTTCCTACTTTCTTTAGTTCTCTGATTAAGGTTTCTCTGATCCCTCCAACTAAACTAGAACTCCTTCTTCCTATCTCATAAAAACTGTCACTCTCTGGTTCTTTACCTAGTTTTGTTTTTAATTTATTTGTTTATTTATTTATTTGTTTACTTTTTAGAATACCTGTGATGGTTTAGTTCAACTGTCAGCTTGGTTGGTTTATGGTGTTCAGTTGTTTGTGAAGCAAATACTGGCCCAGATGCTACTGTGAGGATATTTTGTGGATTTAAATCAGTACTCAGTTGATTACAAATATGGCTGATTATATCTACAATCAACACAAGAGATTGCTTTCAGTAACAAATGAGAGAAGTGTCATCCAATAACTTGTACTTACAGGGAGAATTGATGATTTCAGAAGTGAGAAAGAAGAATTTCTATCTCTAATTCAGCCAGCCAGCTTCTCCTGGGGGATATATCAAAGCCTTCATTGGAGTTACCAACTTGTGGCCTGCCCTATGGAATTTGGACATGCCAATGACCAATGTTGCATGAGACAATTCCTATAATAAATCTCATAATATTTACACACACCCACACACACACTCATATCCTATTATGTTTGTATCCCTGGAGAACTGTGACTAATAAAGATTTCAGAACCAAGAGTGGTTCTTCAGAAACTAAATCTTATGGATGAGATTTCTGACTTAGAGCTGGGGTTTTGGAACTGGTTACCTAATCTGATTAGAGTAAAAGCCACTAATGACTCTATTTCCAATGATCAAGATGGCATTGATGGCCCATGGGTGTGAACTGACAATAGAGATAAGCAAAATACCACCACTGGATGCTGCTACTCAAATGCATATAAGAGGCAAGGCTTTGAGTGAAAGTGTGTTTAATACCTTACCAGGGTTTTGTGGAGTTAAAAAGTATAATGATGTTGGCTGGTTGTTCCTAAATATGCTGGATACAGTTGTTAAAGAAAGGGATGAGCTCAAGACTTTAAATTTCCAGCTCAAGCACTACATGAAGGACATTAAAGTTTCTACATATTCCCTGAAAGAAACTCTTATTTCTTGAAGCCTCACACTTGAGATTTCTGAAAACCAGACCAGAGTCTCATTGCACAAGTTGGCTGAATTTCAATGTAAAATGTATTCTCAACCTTGCGGTGTGTCTGCTGTTAAAGTAAGCATAATGAACAAAAAGGAATGAAATCCTGAAAATTCAAATGGGGACATATGTGTCGATAATTATAATGATGTGGACATTGAAAACCTAGATTATGCTGAGTCTTCTTTTCCAGATAACATGCAATGGTCTGCTCTGATGAATCAGCCTCCAGACCACCTGTCTGCCTGAGGAATCAGACATCTGGATCCACCTGAAGAGATTAACCTTGCTATACCTAATAAACTTGGAACTGCCTCCCCTGAGGAAACAGTCCTCACACATCCCTCTGAAAAGACTGGCTCTGTTTCATCAGATGAAACTGTAATGGAGTGCCATGAGGTCATTGATTTGTAAGGGGACCTATAACTAAAGCACCAACAGGCTCCAAAAGGTGAGGTACAAAGTGTTACCCCTGTGGAGGTAGTCTACACTCCAAAATAGCTGCATTATTTTTCCAATTTATATAGACAGAAATCAGAACAATATTTGTGGGAATGGATATTAAGGGTGTGGGATAATTGAGGAAGGAATATAAGTTAAAACAGGCTGAATATATTGATATGGGTACATGAAGCAGAGGTTCTGGATTCAGTGTTATAGCCTGAGGGGTTAGTAAGGGCTCTAACAGTATGTTCGAGTGGTTGGCTAAAGCATTGTCCAAAAGGTGGCCTACATTACCTGAAGTCAAAATGCCAGACCTACCCAAGTATAGTGTAGATGAAGGATCCAAAGTCTTAGAGGTATTGGAAAGGTAAAGTATATTTGTTGTTTAAGACTTGCTCACCCACTGCAGGAATGTCCAGAGGACATTCCTTTTCCTAGAACTGTGGGGAATAAACTTGGGAGAGCAGCTTCATAATCCCTGAAGTGTTCTGTGGTTATTCTTTTCTGTAGTGTAGATAAGATATCACATAGGAACTGTTGCCACTGAACTTGGATCCTTAAACACATGGGGATGATTGCATCCCAGGTTGGCAGGTTCCTAATGACAGCACTTAATAACTTAATAAACAAGATTTGGGGGACATGATGACTATAATGGAATCAAAGTAGTAATCAGAAAAGTCTGACTGGCAGAGACCCATGGCATCGGTGGTTGTCCATGGGGTATGTAGAAGTGAAACAGATAGGAAGACAACTGAATTCTTACTTGATCTCTATAAGTAAAAGACTTCTAGGCTGTGCCGGTTTGAATATATTACGTCCCCCAGAAAAAGCCATATTCTTTGATGCAATCTTGTGGGGCAGACAGAATAGTGGGGATTAAGTTGGAACATTTGAATTAGGTTGTTTGCTTCGAGATGTGCCCCACCCAACTGTAGATGATAACTGATGGGATATTTCCATGGAGGCGTGGCCCCACCCATTCGGGGTGGGCCTTGATCAGTGGAGCCATATAAATGAGCTGGCTCAAGGAGAGGAAAGGGAGTGCAGCTGGGAGTGATGTTTTGAAGAGAAGCAAGCTTGCTGGAGAGGAACGTCCTGGGAGAAAGCCGTTTTGAGGCCGGAGCTTTGGAGCAGATGCCAGCTGCCTTCCTAGCTAACAGAGGTTTTCCGGACACCATTGGCCATCCTCCGGTGAGGGTACCCGATTGCTGAGGTGTTACCTTGGACGTTTTGTGGCCTTAAGACTGTAATTGTGTAGTGAAATAAACCCCCGTTTTATAAAAGCCTATCCATCTCTGGTGTTTTGCATTTTGCAGCATTAGCAGACTAGGACATAGGCCAAGTGAACAAATGCCTAGCTTGAATCACAAAAACAGAGAGTCATGGTCCAAAAATCAATTCCCAGATTTGAGATAATTTTTAGACACAGAACACCTGAAATGAAGGGAAGGCCAAGTCCCTTTGGGAAAGACCCTGCTACACTGCCAAAAATATATACTGTTAGTAATCCTCCCAGCCTTCTGCAAAAGGACCTAAAGCCTTTTAACAGGCTGACTGTGCACTGGAGAAAGGAAATGATCAGACTCTTATTGGGACTATTATTTTTTTATTACTCCGCATACTTATCTAATCAGATATATTTATTTTCCAGATGCAAGCATTGGCTTTGTGCAAGGACTGCTATATTGGCACATGATGACAATACCTTGCTTTTCTGAAGGAACCTTGCATATTACATTTACATTTGGATATTTTGTTTGTGTGCCAGTTTTTTTTTTAATAGCATACAGTCATTCAAAGTGTACAATCAGTTGTTCACAGTATCATCATATAGTTGTGCTTTCACCACCACAATCAAACTTTGAACATTTTCATTACTCCAAAAAATAAAATAAAAATTAAAACAAGAAAGTACATCCAAAACATCCCATTCCCCTACTCCCGCCACTGTTCATTTGCTTTTTTATACTGTTTAATTGAGATATATTCACACTCCCTACAGTCATCCACAGCATACAATCAGTTATTCACAGCACCATCATACAGTTGTGCATTCATCACCAGAATCAATTTTTGAAACTTTTCCTCACTCCAAAATAAAAATAAAAGCAAAAAAAAACCCAACCACCAACTCTTTCCACCCCCCCATCCCACCATATTCTTCATCTAATTTTTGTCCCCATTTTTCCACTCATCTGTCCATATGCTGAATTAAGGGAATGGAAGATATTAGGGGTATTATTATTCACTGTCTCACAAATGACATTAATTCCAGGAGACCCTAAACATCATTCTGGTCCATGAGTCAGAGTAGGGAATTATGGAGGTTAGGTGATCCGTGGAGGTTTAGCTTAGGTCCATTTCTTAGTGGGTCCAGTGGATCCCAGAACTATTCTCTTATTATTTCCCAATTCTGGAATGCAAAATTGGAAAAGACATTCTCAGCAACTGACAGAATCCCCACATTTGTTCCCTAAGTTGTGGAGTGAAGCTACTATATAGGAAAGGACAAGTGGAAGACAAAAGAACTGCTTTTATCTAGAAAAATAGTAAATTAAAAGAAAGATTGCATTCCTGGAAAGATTGCATAGAGTATTGCCACCATCTAGGACTTGAAAGATGTAGGGACAGTGATTCCCATGCTATCCACATTCAGCTATCTTATTTGGCTTGTACAGAAAACAGATGGATCTTGGGGGATGACAGTGAATTATTGTTTAACTTAGTGGTGACTGCAATTGTAACTGCTGTTCCGATGTGATATTTAGCAAATCAAAACATCTCTCTGGTACCTGGAACACAGCTATTGATCTAGCAAATGATTTTTCCCCAGTACCTATTAGTGAAGACCACTAGAAACAGTTTTCTTTCAGCTGTCAATGCCAGCAACACCTCATGGATATGTCAAGTCTCCAGTCCTATGTCATAACCTAGTCTGCAGGGTCTTTGATCACCTTTCCCTTCCACAACATATCACACTGGTCCATTATATTGAAGACATTATGCTGATTGCTCTAGTGAGCAAGAAGTAGCAGCTACTCTCATCTTATTGGTAAGGCAATTGCATGGCAGAGAGTTGGAGATAAAACCAACAAAATTCATATACCTTTCACCTCAGTGAAATTTATAGGCAACCAGGGTTATGGTGCATGTTGAGATATCCCTCCTAAGGTGAAAGATAAAACTGTTGCATCTGGCCCCTCTTACATCCAAAAGCGGATTTTGGATTTTGGAGGTAACATATTTCACATTTAGTGTGTTACTCTGGCACATTTATCGAGTGACCCAAAAAGGAGCTAGTTTTGAGTGGGGACTGGAACAACAGGAGTCTCTACAACTTGGGCCATATGATCCAGCAGATCCAATGGTGCTGGAAGTTTCATTTGCAAATAGAGCTGCTGTCTGAAATCTTTGGTAGGCTGTTATAGGAGAATCACAGTGCAGAACCTTGGGATTTTAGAGGAAAACCCTACCATTTACTGAAGATAACTACTCTTCTTTAATAAATAGTTTTTGGCCTGCTATTTGGCCTTGTAGGGACAATGACTTAACCATGGGCAACCAAGTTACCATGAGACCTGAGTTGCTCATGATGAACTGGGCATTCTCTGACCTATGAGCCATAAAATTGGATGTGCACCGTAATACTCCATCATAAAATGAAGTGGTTTATATGAGATTAGACTTGGGCAGACCACAAAGGCTCAAGTAAGTAACTGAGGAAGTTGTCCAAATCTCCATGGCCTTCATATTTTCCACATTACCTCCTTTTTCTCTGTCCACAGCTATGGCCTCTTGAGGAGTTCCATGCTATCAGCTGAAGGAGGGAGAGAAAGCTCAGGCCTGATTACTAGATAGTTCTGCACAATATACAGTTACCAACTACAAGTGGACAGCTACAGAACTTCAGTCCCTTTCAAGGACATCCCTGAAAGTCTCTGGTGAAAGAAAATCCTCCAGTGGGGCAGAACTTCAAGCTGTGTGCCTGGTTGTTCATTTTGCTTGGAAAGTGGCCAGAGGTTCATTTCTATACCAATCCATGGGCTGTGTGCAATGGTTTTTCTGGATGTTCAGGGACTTGGAAGGTACAGGATTGGAAAATTGGTGACAAAGATGTCTGGGGAAGATGTATGTGGACAAAGCTTTCTAAATGGGCAAAAACATGAAAATGAAAAAATATTTGTGTCCCATATAAATGCTCACAAGAGGGTAACTTTAGCAAAGCAGGAATTCCATAAACAAGTAGATAAGATGACTCATTCTGTGGATATTCTTTCTCCAGCCACTGCTGTTACTGCCCAATGGGCTGAAGAACAAACTGCCGTGATGTTAGGGAGGGAGATTACGCATGGGCTCAGCACCATGGACTTCCACTAGCCAAGGCTGACTTGTCTACAACAGAGACCAACACCCATTCCCCTTTATAGTGCCATTCCCCAAGGTAATCAGTCTGCTACCTGGTGGCAGGTTGATTACACTGGACCATTTCCATCATGGAACAGGCAATGTTTTATTCTTACTGGAACTGACACATATTCTCAATACATATTTGTCTTCCCTGTATGCAAAGTTTCTGCCAAAACTACCATTCGTGGACTTAAGGAATGCTTTATCTACCATTATGGTATTCAATTCAGCACTGCTTCTGATCAAGGAACGCACTTCACAGCAAAATAAGTATTATGTAATTCACTGGCCATACCATGTTCCCCATCATCCTGAAGCAGTTAGATTGATAAAATGATTGTATATTCTTTTGAAGACAATTACGGCATCTACTGAGTGGCAATACCTTGCAGGCCTGGGGCAATGTTCTCCAGGAGCCTATAGATGCTCTAAATCAGCATCTACTCTATGATGTTGCTTCTCCCATACCTAAGATTCATGGGTCCAGGAATCAAGGGGTGGAAATAGAAGTGGTAACACTCACTATGATGCCTAGTGATCACTTAGAAAAAATTAATTTTCTTCCTGTGTCCACAACTTTAAGTTCTGCTGGTCTACAGGTCTTTGTTCCAAAAGGAGGAATGTTTCCATGAGGCAACAAAACAATGATTCCATTTAACTGGAAGCCAAGACTGTCACCCTCACACTTTGGGCTATTCATACCTCTGAATCAACAGGCAAAGAAAGGAATTAATGTACTTGCCGGGGTGATTAATCCTAATTATCAAGGGGAAATGGGATAGCAATTACACAATGGAGGTAAGGAAGAGTTTGCCTGGAATGCAAGATACTGATTAGGGCATCTCTTAGTATTACCATGCCCTATGACTAAAGAAAATGGAAAACTGCAACAACCCATTCAAGTCAGGACTACTAAAGGCCCAGATCTTTCAGGAATTAATTGTTGATTCACCCCACCAGGCAAAGGACCAAGACCAACTGAAGTGCTTGCTAAGTGCATAGGGTAAATGTAATGTGTAGTCAAAGAAGGTAGTTATAAATACAAACTACATCCATGTGACCAGTTGCAGAAAAGATGACTAAAATGATTATAAGCAGTCTTCCTTATTTTGTTATGAATATGTGTGTATATATATCCTAAAGCAAATATTGCGCATCCCCTTATCATGTACCATAAGGTGTATTAACTTTATGTCATAGTATTTAAGTTACAGGATATCAGGTTTAAGACTATTACCCAAGGCCTTGCATCCTCTTCTGGGGAAAGTGTTAGTGTGTTTCTGGTTGTACAGAAGACAGTTACTTATGTTAGTCAAAAGTATGACTATTATTGTTTTTATTTATAGATTAAGTATGGTTTAAGGAGATGCATATGGATGCCAATTTGACAAAAGGGGTGGACTGTGATGGTTAAGTTCATATGTCAACTTTGCTAGGTTATTGTGCCCAGTTTGGTCAAGCAAGCATTGGCCTGATTTTTTTCTGTATGGACGTTCAGTGCATTTAAATCATTAGTCTGAGGCTGATTACATCTATAATCAACAAAGGAGATTGCCTAAAACAGTGAGAAAAGTCCCATTCCATTAGCTGAGGGCTTTAAATAGAGAACTGATTATTTCAGCTGTCAGAAGAATTTCAATCTCTATTTCAGCCAGCTAGCTTCTCCTAGGAATTCATGAAAACCTTTATCAGAATCATCAATTTGTGACCTGCCTTACAGAATTTGCTGAGACTGATGGTATGTGACCCAATTTCTATAATAAGTATCATGATATTTACATATATATTTGTATATCTGTTAGTTTGGTTTCCTTGGTGAACTTTCACTTATACAGCAACTATCACAACTTAACATATTATTTACTTTATGTTTATTTATATTTGTCTTGCCCATCATGTTAACTCATTCTAAAAATACAGATATTATTTGGTGCACTAGTGTTTCCCCAATGATCGGAAAAAGTGCCTGCTACATAATAGAGTCAATTAATATTAGTATGTTAATATCTATTAAATGATAGAATAAAATAAATTGCATTTTATTTTGCAGCATTATCCTTAATATTTAATTATTTTCTTCCTGTTTAGGATGAATGTGTCAACACAATTCAATATTAGTTCATTTAATTAAAGCATTTTTAAAGAGGTTACTAAAGAACCTACTCTAGAACCTGGATAAAATAGTTCATTTGCTCTGAGAAGTTATGACTTCCTAGTGCCTCATTTAACTGCCAGTGTGAAACTGTGGTTAACAGAAAGTAACAGAAACTTGTGTAAAATTAAACATTGTGGTGTATTTTATAAATCTAGAGAGCTCAATAAATTCCCTCTCCTCTATAACACAATTTAGCAAAGAGGCACTTTCTAAATCAAAGCTTTTACTATGTAAGTGGGAACATAAATCAAGCCATTTACCAATACAGCACTAGTTATTGAATCTTTGTTGAGGAAAATGTCACTTCAGTTAGAAACCTCCTTTGTAAACATAGCACCATCAGGGTAACATTCTACCATTGCCAAATAGAGACTTCAGCAGTGCTGAGTGGATTTATAAATAGTGTTTCTCCAAAGGAAAATTTCACTCTATGAAAACGACAACACTCAGAAAAGCAACAGTTATTTTGTAACCCTACTTATCTAAAGAGAAAAAAAAAAAGACTTTAGATGATGAGCTATCCAAAGTATAAAAGGTATTAACATGACATTTTTATAAAGTGAAACACAACAAAAGGGAACAGGCCACAGCAAATCAAAGTCCTTCAGTCTTGACTATAAGATGAATGCTGGTGAATCATTAATCTTTTTAAGCTGTCTTTTGAAAAGAAATTACATTGCCAAATGCATTTGTTATACTCCTTGGTGTTGCATTGATGCACTATTAGTATAGCACACACTGGATTCTTTCTTCACCCCAGCAACTTTAATTGCTGCTTCTCATTTTGCTACATTGGCTGAAACCAGCATTCTGATGAAGGTGTTATCATATGAAAGGGATATTTTTATACAGATGACAAGCTGCCCTAATATATCATGGTAAAACTACTCTACTTTAGTTAGTGCCATAAAGTCTTTTTTCTTCTAAACAAAAGAACAGAAATAACATTAACTGTTCAGTTGGAAAAATACACAAGTGAATATTAGCAAAGGACAACTTAGATGATAAAACCGGATGAAACACACACACACAGACATGCACAGGCTCCACCACTTCTTAAAGACTGGCTTGAATTCAAAATGCATCCTTACAATTGCCAAGGTCAATACACTTTTCCCTCTGTGATTTTGTTTAGATAAGGTGAGTCAAGAATACAACACATTTTTCCCTATGTGTTTTTTGTTTAGATAATGTGAGTCAAGAATACAAAGTGATATTTGCAGCATGTTTTTTTTTTTAATCTATGAAATGTACCTCAGTGGGCTCTGTTTGTATAATGATAAAATCATTTACATTTTCAACCTAATAGCTCTTTTTTTGTACATTCACATATATTTTTTCAAATGCCATTTGCTAAGGTGAAAATAAAGGCTGTCATTAATTATACTATCATTCTCGCTTTATCCATCTGTGTGATTTCCTCAGCCAACAACATATTGGGAGGCCTAATAAAGGTGAACTAAAATAAGTGTTCAAATGTTTTTTGTATTTTCCTTTTACTTAATTTTATGTCTTCCTTCATTATTTTATCTTGTGTTGATACGAATTATATGAACATGAAAATAAAATGTTGCATAATTATATCTAATCCTACTTATTTATAGCCTGTCTTTTTACACAAAGAATGGTAAATTTATGAATAGAAATAAATCATCAGCTTGAAGAAAAATATAAATAATACAGAAAGCTTAGGATTAAGGAAAGACACAAATATGAATACAACACACAGGAACTGACTACATATGGAAAGCATATATAAAAAACAATGTTGTATAGTTAACAATTCTTTTTGAATGATTATATGGCCTTTACCTATTTTAAATGCTGGCTAACTATTTTAACTACTAGTTAATGCCCAACAAATAAGATTTATATATCTTGGTTATCTATAAAGGACAGATATATTATCAGATAGTTGTTTGCTGGCAATTGCTCCAAAGAGGGTGGGTGAATTTTGATTTGTAGCTTTTGATTTGTAGCTTTTGCCAATTCTGTAGTTTAAATTCTCCCACAATAACCAATTTCAAGCTACCAAAGTGATGTGACTAAAAATGGAATTGGTAAGAGATGCTCAGCAGCACACAATTAAATTATATTTCCGCCATACAGATACAATACATGTAAATGACCTCAAGAATTAGATCATAATAAAACATAGTAAAATGACATGGAAGTGATGAGTTTCGAGTATTTATATATTTATTTGTAAGTTTATCCCATTTAATTTTTAATAATAGCTATTTTAACCACCTGCTTGCAAAATTCCTAAAAAATTAACTATTATTGCTGACAGGGCGATGCAGGAATGAGACACGAACACAAAGCTAAGTATCCAGGGAGCAGGGGCCCACTTGCCTCTTGGGCTAAGTGGACGACAATGCAGCCTTGCTCCAGCTAGTTATTTCAGAAGATCAGGTGTATATGCTAAAGGTCCTCAGGTGGGGGAGAGCCCACCAGATACTTATGTTTATATCAGGTGTATTTACATCAGGTGCATACAATCTAGGTTTAAGACAATGGTAGTCACAAGACACACATCTTTACAGGGTGGCCCTGCATGGCATTCTATGCAGGCCTGCAGCTCAGCGTTCTAAGCCACCACCCCAGATATGCCTCAGGCAACATGGAAGACTCAGTTTCCCACAAGCTATCAGCTCTCACAAGCCCCAAAGAGTAGGGTCTACCATACCTCTGACTACAGAGCATAGAAAAACAACTATACAAAATCTGGATCTCTTTTTTTATTTATATGCTTTCAATATTTATTTAGTTTTTACTAATTGTTGTTTATAGCAGCCCAAATCTTTCATTTACTTATCAGGTATATTTAACAACTAATTTTTCCAGCAGTTGCTAAGACAGCATTGCATAAAGTAAAATTTCTAAGGAAAAAATAATGGTCTTTTTTTTATTGGAGGTTAGGCAAAAAAAAATATATATATATATACACATACATATGTATATGCCAACCTTGACTTTTGAAAATACAGTGAAAATACACTTATACTAAAACCCTAAATAAACCAGAATCCACACTGAATCCATGCAATGTAGGCAAAAAACTATTCCCAGCCAGAGTCAAAGGTCAAGGAAAAGTCAATTTAGAACTATCAATAGAGCACATGCATGTAACAGGATGTGGAGAGAAACTTTTCCTGTTGCCACAGAACAGTGGTTAGATCCACAAAAGTAAACCCAAATGCAGCTTACTCCTTCAACATTTTAAAGAGAAATGCCAGGCATATTTTTGCATTACTTGTTATAGGTTGCCCTGTTACTTCAGCAAGCACAACTTACCAATTATGTAAGCAGAAAATAAAGAAATTCAAGTTCAGTGTTCAAGTTCCCATGTCTCCTCCACTATTTTTTGACCATTTTCTTTTTTCTCTTGGACCAATTGATATTTGGCGTAAATCACCCAGACCATTGCAGATGCATCTGCCTAACACAAGAATGAGTTGCCAGCATCTGCTCCTGGCAGGGACTCCCACTTTCTGCAATCCATTCCATTGACGGTGGAGAGAGAAACTCATATATTCACCACAACCATGAGAAGATTGAAGGGGCATTAGTTAGGTAAAATGATAGTCACTTGCTTTCTCCCATCTTCCCTCCCAAGATCTCAACACAACCGAAGGAAGAAGGAGACCCCTCCTCCAGCAAAAAAAGAGAGAAGGGAACAACGTGAATGAGCAGACAATGACACCTCTCCATTTCAAGTTCTTCAGACCACACCTAACGATGAACAAAAAATATAAGGATGTGAGACCAAAGTTTTAAACTGGATAAATTTGAACCATGAGGACTATTTTATGTCTGAAATTGTCTGAAAACCTAGGGAATCTGTCCAATTTGAAGTTATTGTCAGGGAAATAAGATTTGACACCTCATGGTTGAAGACAATGATGAAAGAAAAATATATGTAATATTCAAAGCATATTTATTTCATTTTGGGATTAACAAATTTCTCTTCCAGTAATTGGTTCTGTTAAGCTATAACAAAACATATACTCCACATAAAGAAGATTGGCCTGAAAACACTGACATATTTTGTGTATGCTAGAGAAGAAATATGTAATGTTTAGATAGAGCACAGAGATAGAAAGGCTATCTCTTCAAAAATAATGGTGGAATATGCATTATGCCTCCCAGACTAGATCATAATCATGGAGATTATTTGGTCTCAACTCATTATAGCCTTACCTCCTAAACACTTGTTCAGAAAGACCTTTGTAATTGGCTCCTATGTAAGATACTCTGTGATGAAAAAAAAATTAAAATTTTAAAGGGATTCATATGAAATGCTTCAA
Organism: Choloepus didactylus; assembly: GCF_015220235.1. Taxonomy (NCBI): domain Eukaryota; kingdom Metazoa; phylum Chordata; class Mammalia; order Pilosa; family Megalonychidae; genus Choloepus; species Choloepus didactylus. Next base: position 29,457,495 of record NC_051307.1, read on the forward strand.
TTTACAGCACATTGATGTCATATTCAAATACAAAATTCTGACTAAACATTTAGTAATGTCCCCTTTACTCTCCTAAAAGAAATGCATAGATGGTAAATTAATCTAAACACATTTTTAAAAATGAAAATAATACTATACCTGTAATATAAAAGGGAAAATGAAAGAAAGTGATTTATAATAAAATTTTTGTAATATATAAATATATAATACACAATATAAGAAATTCATCCCATCTGCAAAGGAACAGAAAAATCACTAATTAAATAAATAAATCACTAAATGAAGACCTGATAATAATTACAATATATATTATCATAATTATAATTATAATTATAATAATGCTTATAATTCTTTGTGGGAATCTCCAAGAATGTTATAGTTCCATACACTAATACAAGAGGATTGGATGGGTGACTCAAATAACCACGCACAACCTTGTCTTTGGTGATGAGAGTTTCTAAGACAGTAAACCATTCTTGGTAAAATTTGGAACCTTCCCTTGATTTAAAGGGAATTTTAATTTTTGGAAACTTCTGCATATATTGGAACTTCAAAACAGAAAAATACCTTGTGTTGACATCTGTTTTACATAGGTTCTGTCAGATACTTATAAACAGTGTTTCACTCCCCTGAATGCCCAGGCATAAGGCAAGACTGTCCTGCTCATAGCAGTCTTTTATCTTCTCTAGTCCCTGCAAACTAAAGGACAGTGGTATTCTCCAATCTTGGTGACAACAAGAAATACGTCCATAAATTTTCAAAGTTTCAAACTACACCCACTGAAAATTACCGACCAGGGCTTTATATTGGGAATCAGGGTCCCTGGACTCTGGTTCCTTGATTCTATTAAATAGCATTAGCATTAAGTGCCACAGTTAATCTCTTACCTCAAAGATTACCTAGTGCTAAAATTATGATTTTTTTTTTAACTATCCAATTAACAAACATCCGGGTATCAACAAATTTATACAAAGGTCAATTTCTATTTCCTTCTAGTAATTGTCAATTTAATTATATTTAAAACTTGAGTATGAAAATCATTCAACAAAAACTCAGTTCCACCAACTATGTATTGCTTCCATATTATTTATTAAAGGCAGCTATGATGTTCAGTGGTGATTGTATTGCTACAATTTGCTGAGGTAACATTCCATAAACCACTTAGTGCCTTGTATTGATTTCTGTAAGTAAATTAGCTGTTGAGTGTAGAGTGTCTGTCCATGTGGCTGCTCACCCATTTAGCAAATGACATCTTGCAGTCTACTAATTGCTACCTTGGATAAATCAGCTCACGTAGCTATACCATAAACCACCAAAAGAAACCAAGAGAAGTGGAGAACATAATTACATCTTAAAAATTTAAGTATAACCATCTGCATGATCCTAAGCTTTTTTTAAGATAAAATAAAGCATGTAATTTTCAACAGCTTTTAAACAAATGTGCTTTTCCATATTAGCAATTACATTCTAGTAATATTTTCAAATGTTTCATATGAGATAAAAACAAAACAACAGCAACAACAAAACAATACATTTTTCTTCATTGTTGTATATTTAGGTGTGGTGGGTTGAATTACGTAGCCCAGTTTAGACGTATTTTTGGTCTTGGTTCACATTCTGGTGGGTAGGTGGGTGTTGACCCATTTAAACTAGGATTTCTTGAAGATTTTACTTCAATTTAGGTGTGACACAATTGAATCAGGTTGAGCTTTAATCCAGAGTACTGGAGTCCTTTATAAGCAGAATGAAATTCAGACATAAAGAGAGAAAGCCGTGGAAAGAAGCTGGAAGTCCATGGAAGCAGGAGGATAAAGAAGACATGAGTGTGTGCAGCACTGCTGAGAGCCAGAAAAGCCAAGTACCAAGGATCACTGGCACCCAGCCCCTGAACACCACAGTCTTTGGAGAGAAAGCATCACCTTGCTGACACCTCAATTTTGGTTTTCTCCTAGCCTCAAAACAATAAATTCCCATCGTTTATGCCAACCCATTGTATGGTATTTGTTTTAGCAGCTGGGAAACTGAGACAGAGTAGGTTATTCCCATTTCCCAGCTCTGCAGATTATTAAGCCATGAAGTATGATTTGTTTTACTGGTTAATTTGATAAAAGCAGGCAAAGTATTCTAGCCACATAGATTTAATCTTCCATATTTGCTTATCTATATTAATTGTGCAATCATTACTCTACACTTATGCGTTATTGATTTATACAATAAAGGAAGACAAATCACGGACGCCAATCCTTTCATCAAGAATTTTACAGTATAATGGCTGAAACAGAACCATAAACAGATATTTTGAATATAAAATGTGAAATGTCCATAGGGCACTATGGAATCCTAAATTAAGGAATTATAAGTTAAAATAATATAAGCAGCTATAAAAGGCTAATTCTGGAATAGCTATGTGATCACATAATAGAAGTTTATTTTACACTCACATAAAGTCCATAAAATGGTGCTCCTGCTCAATGTGCAGGGGAGTAAGGGGTCTGGGTTTGAGGGAGGGGGATGTTCTGTTCCACAGAGTCACTCAGGAATTACTGTTTCTAGCGTGAGCTGTTTAGGATGGGGGAAGGGAGGATGAAAAAGCCCTCCCCCTTCCCTAACAAGCTTGGACTGGACTTGGCACCCTTGTTTCAGTTTACATTCCACGGCTAAAGTCTAGTCTCAAGGACTGCAAGAGGGTCTGGTAAGTGTAGGTTAGCTGAGTTCACAGGAAAAGAAAAAGGGGTGGGGGGTAGGTTGGAAGGAAGGAAGGAAAATTTGGGGAGATTATACAGCATTCAGTTTTAGAGATTATATAGCATTCTCTGCTACTTTCTTGCATGTTAAATTTGGGGAAATTAAAAAAAAAATACTACACTTGTAGACAATAAAAGCTTTAATCAAAGGAGTAAAATGATCGGTTGTGTATTTTAGATTTTAGATAGATAACTCTGGCACCTGTGTGTAGGAAGAAATTTGGGGGTGGTAGAGTTCTAGAAAATTATCCTTTCAGCCACCAATTAACAGCAAATTTGAGTGAGGAGAAGTTAAGCATAGCCTGAGTGTTCTCATCTAAATATTCTTCAATTTAAGAGTGGGATGCATAAGAGAAAGATAATTTTAACAGAGGTTAGAGATTTCATTAAACCCTGCCACTAAATTTTTGTTTGTCAAATATGACCTCTCTGAGCCTCAGGTAAATGAGAAAATTTAAACCAGGTGAACTGGAAGATATGTCCCAATCCTAATAGTCTAGTGAATCTTGAGAGGTGTCATTCAAGTTGAGTTAGTACAGTTCTCCTGTTGTCTCATTGATTTATAAAAAAGAACATAAAAATCAGTCAGGGAAACTCTGGAATGGAAGGAAATTTGACAGTAATCATTACAACCTGGAGTGGAGGATTTGAGAAATAAAGACTTGATTTTAGTTTAAAATATATAAAAGTAATTGAGGAAAAAAGTGCATTGGCTACATGATCTTATTTTTAACCTAAAGAATGTCAGTTTCCCACTCTGTAATATGGGGGGTTATAATAGTAATACAAAAGAATATAGTAGCTCCTTTGTTTAAATTAGAACATCCTTATGAAGCAATCAGCATATTCCCCAGTACATTGGAAAGTGGTCAATAAAGGCTCTTAAGTGTGATTATTATAAAATTAGTTGTATCCCATCCCTTTGTCAGTTGAGCCCAAAGGTGAGATAGTTTTCAACCTTGTTCCTTCTTCCTGACCATTCATTCTCACTCCCTGGGTCCTAAAATCCCCATCTTTGAATACCATCTCTTTACTCTATACGAGTGGTTAGCAAATGTTAACATGCATCAGAATCACCTGGAGGGCTTGGTAAAATAGAGATTTCTGGGCCTTGCCCCTGAGTTTCTAAGTCTGGGATGGGCCTGGAATTTGCTTTTCAGACAAGTTCCCAGTGATGCTGTTGGTAGAGGCCCAGACCACTGTAAAAACTACTGCCCTGTCCCATACACAGCCGATGTTGTTATTAGAATTTATAAACTCTCCTCATTTCCTGAGAATTTTAGCCCCTGCCTCACTCTGTCTCCAAAAATACTATGATTTAATTCTCAGTCATTTCCCTAAATACTACATATGGCCTTTGCAACTCTCTAGCCTTGCAACAATCTTTTTTTTTCACTGTACTTCAAACTTTTATTTGAATGATACTCACTCAACAAGAACATGCCATTAACAATAACCGGGACGTCTCCATTACCACAATCTCACACCTCCTTCTCACAAACCACCACCTCTTATTTTTCCAGCTCCTTCATCCTATGCTCAGGTTCTAGCAATCTTTTGGACCTACAAGCCTTAGCATCGATGCCACAACCTTTTCACTACCCTCACCCACCACCGTAATATATTATACATAATAATTTAAAATTCCTAAAAAATGTGGCTTGCCCAACTTTATCAAGGCTTGATTCCATTTGTCTAAACTTTCAAATGCTGCTTGGGCCTTTCAAAGAAAGATCAGGCTTGATCTTCAGCAATTCCTCTAACCAGACCTTAAGATCTGCTTATTCTTTAATACTAGTAATTATTCAAATAAAAGTTTAAATTTAGCTAATATATCAGCATGTCAAAGACATTATTCAAAATAACAATGATATTCTTCTCTCAGGATAATTTACTAGATTATAATATAATGGTAAATATGATGTGAAATATTTTATGAAAATATAAAGGTGGAAATGCCTTATAACCAATTCAAGGAAATATTCAAATGGTTAAAGCTCTTGAAAAAAAAAAAATCTCAGTAAGTTGTATCTGTAAACTGAGCACAAAATTAATTTTATGTCAGCAAATTACTGCTTTTAACAAGTTACACAAGGCATAGAGCCATGTAATTGCCCATTCTTGAAGTATGCTTTCTTTCAAATAGAGATAATGAAGGTAGCTAAAAAAGCAATGCATGAAAAAAGAAAAAAAAAATGCATCTTATCTGTTCATTGAATTGTACCTTTTAGGTGGTCTGCTGGAAAATTAGCAGGTCCTCCTATTTTCAGTGATAATAAATCCTAATATTTGAAGAAAACAAGTGCAGATAGATTGTCAGTTCATTGCCCCTTGCCACAGTACAATGAAGATTTAATGCTTATGGCAAGCAATTCAGTCTTTACACAACTACTATAGTAGCATTTTAATATAAAATGCCATCATTTCATTTATAATGTAGATATTATGCTTCTTAGTATTTCACAAGGAAGTTATTGGCATTTTGAGTAATGATGTAACTTTAAATAAATAATTGTAATGGCACTTGAATCTATGTTGTTCCATAGGCTTACAGATGGAAAGAAAGGGAATTGTGATTGCTAAATAATCATAACATGCTTCTAGTGTATCTTCATGAAAACTTGTAACGCTATTTAAAGGGTAATACATTTGAGTCAGATCTACAAATGAAAATAGTTTCCTGATTTTAAAGTTCATTTCTTAGGATGAAAGATTCTTCAAAAATTGAAATTCAGTAGAAGTTGAGATTTGTGTATGGAAAGGAGAGGTTGAAGCTGTAAGAGCCTGGGACATAGCAAATATTTTTATACAATGTAATTTGTTAACAAGCATTCAAAACATACAATGTGTTTTGTCTTGTTAAAATATATCTATCTATCTGTAAGCTTTTTGCAACCCTGTAGAAAATATATGTGTACATTTCACCTCCTCTCTACATGGGTCAAATTCTAAAGCTGGTCATTTGGATTCTGAGATTACAACATTCAAATTTGAATAGTCTGCCTCTCTCTTACCTCATCCCCATACCCAACTATAATACCTGTATGCTTTCAATCACACAGCAATTAAATTTTTCAAAAAGTAAAATAATTCAGCAAACAAATGCTTCAAAATAATGTTCTTCACATTGGTCCCATCCCACAGGTCTGCTTGATATTCACACATTGCTACCATCTGCCTTGTGGATATTTCTGAGAACATCTGCTGCCTATCAGATTCATTGTTTCTCTTTTTCCTCCCATTGTGTAAGGAAGTATTGAAATCTATTTTATGACTCCTCTAAAAATATAGATTCAAAGAAATATTCAATTTTCTGGGTCAGAGGACATTCTGCATCTCTTTCTGTCTTTGCATCACAGACGTTGGACTAGTTGGTTACTTTATTGTTTCTTTCTCAAGTGAGTTAATCAACTTAGGTTTTTGATTGACAGAATCATTGTCTAGTTTTATTCTTAGTGTGCAGTAAGTTCTGGTGTTTAATTTTTTTAAAAAAGTATGTGTGCATATATATATATATATATATATATACACATACATATATATATATAATCACACACACAATTATTTTGTCTTGCTAAAATATATGTCTATCTATAAGCTTTTTGCAATATTGTGTAACATACGTGTTCATTTCACCTCATCTTCACATAGGTCAAATTCTAAAGCTGGTCAGAGAGACAGAGAGAGAGAGAGAGGGAGAAAGAGAGAGACAGAGAGAAAACTATATATATATATATATATATATATAAACTTTAAATCTCCGTTGATCCCTTGATGTCTTTCTTGATTTCATACCTAGGTTGACCATGCAAACTGGTTTGTTTGCAACATCCTCGGTTTACTCCTGTTTTCCCGATGTCTTTCCCTGTTTAGCTTTTGACTGATATTTTTCTTTTTCTAATGAAGTAATAATATTAATATCTTAATTAAGATAAGCCAAGGTGGGTTTGGCTGAACTGCAGATACTGTCGTTAACTCGATTCATGATTGAGATGCATGTGCAGTGGACAGATTCTCAATGAACGTGTTTTAAATCTGAAAGATGTATAGTGATGATCCATCTCTCACTCTCTAAAGCTTCCCAGACTCAACAGAACTAACACTTAACTATCAAATAAGTTATGCTCACCTATAAAACAAGCAGCTCAAGTCACAAGTGGGATGAAACAGCCATGGCTTTTTTTTTCTTTTTCTTTTTTTTTTTTTTTTTTTAAGAGGACACCAGCTCCAGCCATCATTTTATTGCAAAAGCATGAGACACCCTGAGCAATTAACAGTCAATGCCCACAACCATAAGAGATAATAAAATGAGTGTTGATTTAAGTTGCGAAGTTTTGGGGTGCATTAGGTAACGAACAACTGTGCCACAATCCATCCATTCTCTAGTTGATGGATATTTGGGTTGTTTCCAAATTTATCCTATTACAAGCAGTGCTTCTGTGAATATTTTTGTACATCTCTTCGGGTGCATATGGAAGTGCATATGGAAGTTTCTTCAGCGCCTATACCTGAGAGGGGAATTGCTGGGTGGGAATATGTATCGTGTTCAACTTCACCACAAACTACCAAACTGAATATGCCACAGAGTTGTGATAGACATTTGTCCATGCTTAGGATGCCATGTTTGATGCAGTGTCATACAAGCTTTCAGTTACCAAGTGGTGAAAGCCAGTAAGACATGGAAAATGGTCATTGGTTGGGCAATCATGAAATTTGTGCAGGAAATAAAGGATGGGCTGTGTTCTGGTGGCATGTGAAAAGAACAATCTGAACACTCTTACTACATTTTTTTTTTGTCAGTTATTATATGTTCTAAACCTGTACTATTTTGCTGTTAGAAATCCTTAATTTTTTTCACCAAAAAATCTTTAGGTAGCAATTAGCCTGAAAAAGGGAAGGTGCAAGTTAAATGAAAAATTGTATACTGAATTTGTTTCTTGAGAAACTCAGTGTTGAGTGTTTAACTTGCCTAGTGTATTTATTAGTTTATCATACACCTTGAATGCCATGCTGAGATCACTGATGACATGAAAGCCAGCATCTACTTTAAAAGTCAGTGTTTTACAAATCCTGTGCTTGAAAAGAACAATTTAAACATATGTACTACAGAAGATAAGTTTGCATATCATCCTGTGAAGCAAGAATTTTCTTTAGATCAAATGATTGGTGTTCTAAATCAATTTTCTTCAGTTTTAGAATTCTTAGTACTCTTTTGCACATAAAGAAATGAAGTGAGCTGTTAATATGCTAGTTTCTTTAGCAGAAAAACATCACAATTAAATGAAGTTCTCCAGATGAGCCGATGATTCAAATAGAAAACCAATTAAGAAAATTACAATAGTGGATTGATTTTTCTATATAATTTAGTGCATCAATGTAAAACATTATATTGATTGGAACGGTAAATTGTCAATAACGTTAAAATTTGGGGATTAAAGATAAAATTATTAGTTCCTACCAAAAAGATACATATACTGAAATAAGAAATGTATGCAATGGAAATGTATTTAGAATTGATTTTTAAGGATATATAATTTATAATTATGTTCAAACATGCATCAGCATTTTGCCAATCATAATAAAAGCTATAGTTGCAAAAATTTACAGTTTTAAAATATTTATTTTTATGTAGAGTGAGCTACAAAAGTTATTAATTCACCTGAGGTTGAAGGCAAAATTTCTTCAGCTTTTTAATATATGTTTTCTTTCTTTGTTTTTCATTAATCGAAACAGAACTACATTAATAATTAGCCTAAATGTATCATTATGGTTTGACTATTATTAAAAATGAGTTCTCTGGTTTAACTTTCATTTTATTTTTGAAAATTAATTGTCAGTCTTTAATCAAAGTATTCAATGAATGCAACACTGCAAAATTTCCACTGTTGAAACTTTTAGAGAAATTCACTTATTGAGAATAATTGCAAACAGGAAAAAAAAAATTATTTCTATAAAGACAAACAAAAAGAACTACAAATTAAAACATTGGAGCTCAAATGCTGACCTTCGGAATATCTTGGCCTTTTGTAGAATCATATTCTAGAGCTCCTATATTTATCTGTATGAATTTATATTCTGTTTTGGAATAGCATGAAACTGAGAGCACATTTTAGCATACTTACTTGGCAATATATAAAATACTAGAAACAACTTATTTGAGAAGTTTTGTTTTGATAAACTATTTCTTGAATAATAGTACCATGAATAAAGGCAAAATAATATATTTTAGAAAATATTCAGGCTAAAATGTAAATATTGCAACATGAAAATAGTAAATCAATATTATCCTCTATTTAGCAAACTTTTCTGAGTTTACCAGATATCTCAGCACCTAGAGAAAAAATGTTTCAATTAAAAATTGTTATGTTGTAGAGAGTAGTATGAATTAAGTGTAATAATTAAATTTATTAACCATTAAAAACTACTTTGAAGCTGAATGCAGGCCAGTATATGAAAACAAAAGAATAAAAGGTCGTATTTTTTAAAATATTTTCTTCAACCAATACCAGTGGCATGGTATTATAGACAAATATAATTAAGAAACTGATTAAAATATATGACAATGTATGTAGAGTAATTATTCTGCTTATGTTACATTTCAATGTTCAGGTATTGAATGCAAAGTTTGTCTATTGTTTCATTTTAGCTGTTATATAAATAGGTCTGTTATTTTTATTTAAAAAGGAATTTTTACTTATTTTTTTTTCCAAAAGAAATATAGAGTCACTAGTATAACAGAACCCATTTGTCAGTCAATAAATAACTCAGTTGATTATAGAATTTTAATTCTTTAGACTTCCCTCTTCACTCTCAAAAGTGTTTTAGTTTGGGCAAACAATGATATGGTCAACTTATCTATATGCCATTCCCAATGCATCCCTCAACTCTCAAAAGCTGGCCTTTCTTCTCATTTCTGATGTTCGCCCCCACCCCAAGCCTCTACAGTCTTTTACCTGGATAACTACAGAAGCCTCCTAATGCCCCCTCCTCTATTTACCATTTTCTACAATATATTCTCCATAGAGCAGGGAGGCTCAGCCTTTAAAAATGTAAATCTGTTACAAAAACTAGGAAATGTATCCCATTTCACTCACAATGAAAGCCAATGTCTTTAGAGTGTCCATGAAGGCCCCAGATATTCTCTGCTCATTCCATCTCTGACTCTGTCCCTTACAACCTGCACCTTTGTTCACAATGTCCTCCTTGCTGCACTTCTGTTATGATAGTCACCATCCCAAGGGGCTTTGCTTTAGCTGCTCTACCTCTAAAATTCTGTTTGACTAACTCCTCATGTCCTTCTGGTCTTGACTCAAATCTTAACCCCTTCAATGAGCCCGAATACCTCCCCCTCTCCTTGCCAACAGCTCCCACTTGGGTCAGCGAGCATCAGTCCCTCTACCCCTGCTCCCCACTCCCCACCACCATTTCCCATTGCTCTTTTCATTTTCTAGCATACACTATGATTTACTTACTTTTTTCAAGTATTTTTTCTGGACTCTTGCCCTTCTAGAATGCTTCTTGGAGGGTATCTTTGTATGCTGTTAATTAATAAGTCCCTTGTCCCTAGAACGATGCCTGGCACATTGTAGGTTCTCAGGAAATATTTGTTTTATTGTATTTATACAGTGTGAACATTGGCAGCCAAAATTAGTTGTGACACATAGTAAAACTAATTTTTTTGGAGATATATCTGCATTTCTCAAAGTCATTCTTTTTCCCACCAAATCTCCATCTTTAGTTCTAGAAAACTGATTTGAGCAAACCTTGGAACAATATCAAAATACCTTCCCCAGTTTGCAAAAGCATCCATATGCCTTTACATCCTAAGTATGAAAGCTCAGTTTTGTTGCTGTTGTTTGCATTTATTGTTCTTGTTTTTAAATAACAGCATAAAGAAGTTTAGGATATTTGTTTCAGCAACTGAAAAATTTCTCATAAACTACAAAATTCAGATAGAGTCCAGGAAACATAATAGTTCAAATGAAAATTTTTATGTCAAGTTTTTATTTCCCTACTCAGAAGTATAATATAAATGGAAAAGGAAAGGAAAAATCACAACCAAATAAGGAGGAAATAAAAGAATAAAACATACAAGTACTGTCAGGAGTTACTATTGTGGGAGTCCCAGACGCAGGGCCTTCCCTGAGGGCCTTGAAGCCTGTGCACACAGCAGCTTGCACGACTGAAGTCAGCTAAGGTTTGACCTACTCTTCTTGTAAAATCAGGCCTCCAGCACTAAATGTAATCTAAAACTTACCTCTTTCCTGAAACTCCCTGAGATACTATTATCTACAAGATAACCTATAATCCTCCCCTCTTCCCTGATGATTACAGATCTGTAAGAACCACTGGCCTGATTTGGGGCCTGTGAGACTTTGTGCTCAATAGCCAGTGTGACCTAAGTCAGTTAATGTTTAATCTATCATATTTGTTCCCTAGAAAGAATGTGTAGCTGAACTTTGTACATATAGAAGCCAGGCTCTCTACATCAAATATTAGTCTACCTCATCCCAAACTTCTTAAGATGCTATCATTCTTGTTATCTCTACTCCCTTCCTGCACAACATAATCGATCACTGCTACCACCCCTTGTCATGAGATCCCTTTTCCCATGCTCATGCCCCATACCCTTAGGAATGTCTTTGTCTAGAAAGCCTGTATAATCAGCTTGACCAGCTAGCTTCATTGCACAGACAACTTCCCTGTTGAATGCTGCACCTACCTGGTGAAGAGAAAAGCCACCTGATTTTCTGTCTCCCTGTGAGTAAGCCCTGAATAAAGTTCATGTCTCAGAAAATGCCTGGTGTCTTCTTTGGTCTTTTGACAGGCAAAGCCCCCTTAGGGTGTGACACTTGGAAAGCGAGCCAGGAAAACAAAGGGGCCCACACTTCTGCATGCATGAACCCCAGGAGGAAGAGACCCCAGTGGGGGGAGGACACTGGTGTGGCCGGGGCCTTCAATGTGGGGAGGAGTAGCTACCCTCCTGGAGGGATAGGGCCTGCCAAGGGAATACAGAGGTGTGTGCACCTGCCTGGCAGGACTAACAGATATCCTGAAGCAGGCCACAGGAGCTTTGGGAACTCAGAAAGAGAAAAAAGGCCACCAAATCGCAGCTGCAGTGGATTGGCCACTGTTAGAGGCCATACATACTGCTGCTAAAGAGGCTTTAGCAGCAAAGGTGGCCATACGTCACCTGGAGGATGAACTAAAACTGGAAAAGGATGTAAGGCTGGCGCAAGCTGAGCTGAAGGATGCTCTGAATGAGAGATTAAAGCAGGTAGATGAAAATTTGGCCACACTTGCGGCCATTATGCTAAAGTGAAAAGGTGCAAGCTGCACAAAGTGCAATCAGATGCATTCGAACCTCACCTGACTGGGATCCTAAGGTTTGGTACCCTGTGAATTTCTCTTCAGAGGAAGAGTCACAATCAGAATGGGAGGTGGAAGAGGAGCGTAAGCTCTTCCATCCTCTGGCCTGGTGCAAAATTAAATCAGAACAGCTGGCAAATCCTATTGAAGGAGTGGAGGGTGAGGCAGAACAGGCATCTGGTGAATCAAAGGTGCTTGTCACATCACGGGAATTCTCCACCGCAGAGAACTAAGGGATATTGGGAATCAATATAAGCAAAAGTCTAGGGAGCCATTGTTATGGCCATGGGATGGTGGTGCAGACAGCACTCTGCTCACTGGGCAGAAAATGAGTAAGTTAATTACCATTTCCACTCACCCCTCCCTACGCCAGTGATTATACTCACTTGGAACTAACATAGAAACTCATTTGTTTTTTCCGTGGCTAGTCAAACAATGTAAAACTGTGTGTCTGCAGGAAGGAGACTTACCCCACACTCCACTACAGTGGAAAAGCATAGAGGAGCTTCAGGATATGCTGCAGGGATCAGGTATGAAACATTTGATTTACGCTGATGGAACTGTGGGGCCAGACGATGTCACTTTCACTCAAGGTTTGTGTGGAACAATTCTGCATATGGCCCCTATCAATGGTATGGAACTTTAATGCCACTCCTTAAGCCCCTAACAGGAAAGCCTCTTGTAGAGGCAGCCCAAGAGATCACAGAGTCGGGAGAAGCAGACCATCTGTGGAAAACCAAGGCCAGGTTAGAGCAATGGGGTATACCCAGAGGGCCTGATGGGCCAAATAGGATGTCATATAAGCAAATTTGGGCAGATCTCATAGCAGCCAGAACAGAAATAGAGGAAATTGATGGGCAACCACATGCTCTGCTAGTTAAACTGGAATAAATTGCCCAAAGAACAGAGGGTTACTAAGCAGGAGATTAAAGCCTCAGAAAAGAAAGCTTTATTAGGCTATCAGGCATGTGGCATGTGAACAGAACACTCTGCTCTGCCAGTAGAGGAAGTTTGGGAGGTCCCATTTCCCCTGGATTAGGGGTGGGGCCAAGATCCCCAAAAAGAGTGATTATAGGGCACTGGGGAACAGAGGCCACACATTGAATTGACTATTGGTCTCCCACTAATGAACATAGAGTTTTAGCCCTAGTAGACACAGCAAAAGAATGTACCCTAATATAGAGGTTATGGGGGCCAAGGGATTAAAGCAACTCAAAAACAGGTTTTAATGCAAATTGGCCAGCTACCTCCCCAAACCTACACAGTATATATATGTATGTGTGTGTGTGTCTGTGTCTGTGTCTACGTGTATGTATGTATGTGTGTATATATATATATCCCCTATTCTGGAATATATACTGGGGATTGATATTCTGCAGAATATTACCCTGCAAACCACTATAGAGGAATTCTGCCTCTGGTGTCACTTGTAAAAGTGGTCCTGAGAAGACACACCAAATGGTCACCAGTAAAAATGCCTGCTCCTAGGTGCACAGTTGACATTTGCCAGTAGAAAATGCCTGGGGGACACCAGGAAATCACAGCCACCATAAAAGAATTAGAAAAAGTGGGCATTATTATCCCCACTCACAGTCCATTTAACAGTCCAGTTTGGCCAGTTAAAAAGCTTGATAGTACTTGGAGAATGACTATTTACTATAGAGAATTAAACAAGGTAACTCCTCCTCTGTTTGCAGCTATACCAAATATCACCTCATTATTATAAGATATCAGCACAAAGTTAGGTCCATTTCATTTTGTATTAGATCTTGCTAATGCCTTTTTTAGCATTCCTCTGGACTCTTCTAGTCAACCTGTGTTTGCCTTCATGTGGGAACAACAGTGGACTCTCACAGTGTTGCCATAGGGGTATATTCACAGCCCTAGAGGCCAAGGATTTAACAAAATGGGCAACTCCAAGCACCATTACTATGTTCCATTATATCAAAGATATAATGTTAGCCAGCAATTCTCTTCCAGACCTAGAAGAGCTGCCAAGAAAGTGGTGTCCCACCTTGAAGGTTTAGGACAGGTGATAAACCAAGACAAACTTCAAGGACTGGGGTGTTCTGTAAAATTTTGGGGTGTTTTCTGGTTGGGTAAGACGAGAACTATTCCTTCTGCTATTATTGAGAAATGGGGCAGAATTACCCTACTCCATTACCCGCCCCCACCAAGCAATTAATGGCTTATTTGGGATTACCAAGCTATTGGCAACCTTTTATAACTCACCTGGCACAAATCCTCAAGCCTCTGTATTTGCTAGTTTGAAAGGGAAAAATGTGGGAGTGGGACACTCCCCAGCAGGCTGCTTTTGAAAGGTCAAAACGTGCTGTGACACAAGCACAGGTTTTAAGGGGGGAGAACCCTGATGTGCCTTGCAAATTGGATGTTGCCAGTACAGACATTGGTTTGGGGTGGGGTTTGTGGCAAAGGCAGCAGGCTAAATGGGTGTCTATCAGATTTTGGTCACAATTATGGAAGGGAGCAGAACTCCAATATAGCCCTTTAGAGAAGCAGTTGTGTGCTGCCTACAATGCCTTATTACAAGTAGAGGGACTAACTCAAAGGTGTCCTATGAGCCTATGAATGGCTATACCCTTACAGGGATGGATGCATGACACTATAAGCAAGCCCCATTCAGGGAGCACTCAACTGAGCACAGTGGTAAAATGGAAAGCTTACTTCTTACAGCACAATATTTTCAACAACAGCCCTCTGAGTGCAGAAATGCATGAAATTCTAGGGCTCATCTCCTACATAGAAGAACAGTTTGCCCTGCTACCTGATAGTCCCTCCCTCCCCGCCAAGGTGACTCCTTCTCCAATGCCCACTGTCAATGGACAAAGGAGTATACCTGATTCTGCTTGGTATATTAACGGGTCAGCACATGGACAACCAGCCAACTGAACCATGGTGGCCATCCAACCTAGCACTGACACCGTCTGGTGGGAGACAGGGTCCCTGCAAAGCGGTCAATGGGCTGAGCTTCAAACAGTATGGATGGTAATCGTCCATGAACTGGGAGTTGCTCTGTTGTACAGATAATTTGACAGTTTACCAAGGCCTAAAAGTATGAATGGCCACATGGAAGCAGGAATAATGGACAGTAGTCAGTCACCCCCTGTGGGAGAAGGAGATGTGGAAAGACATCTGAACTGCCTGCCAAAGATATCAAGTAACCATTTTCCATGTATCAACCCATAATGCTAATTCTCTACCAGGTAACATTGAAGCAGATGCTTTGGCAAAGGTCCACAGTTTAATGCCAATGACTCATGAGGCAGCTGAATGGTTGCACTGAAAAGTTGGGTGTTGAGGACATCACATCCTGTGGAGACTGGAACGACTGGAACAGCAGTTTCAACTGCCCATTTCCTGACAGGAACTGAAAGAGATGGTAGATTCCTGCCCTTTTTGCTCTCTGCAATGACCCTGAATGCTCCCTTACCATCTTGGGCACATCAGCTAAAACCAGATTCCTGTTACTTAATGGCAAGTAAATTATATCAGGCCACTCCCTCTGTCCAAGGGTGTGAGGTATGACTTCACAGCTGTGGACACAACCACAGATACTTTTGTTGGCTTTTCCTGTAGGGAAGTCTAACCAACAGGCCACCATATGTAACTTAGAAAAATTAAGTACCTTCTACGGGGTCCCCACACATGTTGACAGTAACAGAGGGACCCCACTGACTGGACAGCTGACATAGGTTTGGGCCCTCAAACATAATGTCCTCAAAGTCTTTGGACTTTTCACCTGCCTTATAACCCTACCATGGCAGGATTAACAGAAAGGATGAATGGCCTTTTAAAGGAGCATTTAAAGGATAGTAAAAGCTCTTTACAACAGTGGACTCAGAAACTGTATCCACCTCTGATCAACATCAACTCCAGGCCTCAGATAGTGGCTCCTGCCCCTGTAGACATGGCAACTGCTGGGCCCATTCAGGCCTTACAAATTTAAAAAAGGGGCCAACTGCCTTCAAGCTGCAGTGGGGCAATGGCAATAATTTACTTTTGCCTGTGCCGCAAACACTAGAAATTAATTGGGGAAAATAAGGTCAGTTGGCCTGGTTCTGGTCCATGAAGCCTTGTTAGCTAGTGTCTTAAGCCCATGGAGGATTGGGGTTGCCCAAAACTTAAAAATTGGGCCACAGTTTATCCAAAAAAATGCCCAAAGTTTTATATATTACCAACTCCAGGCCCCCCATTCCCCAAGGGACTATATGTATTACTATGTGGACAATTATAACACCTAAATTAACCCCTGAGGGTCTTATACAACCTCAAGGGGAAAAGTTGTGGTATCTTAAACCCCCCATAATGCCCTACCACCCAGGACATTATTGTCTATGGATGGAAATGTAGCTTGTGTGCTGTTAGATCACCAAGATTTGCTTCTTATTGTACCCCATAAACATCTTTCTTTTCACCCATAGCACTGTAGGAAATACTTTTCTACAGTGGACTTCTGCCATAATCTTCACTCACAACAGGTCTCAGTGCTGGGTATGCACTGAGTTGCCATCATCTGGTGCCATCAGCCTTCCATGGACCATTGCTCCTGCCAACCAAACAACCTGGGATGCTATGCTAGTGTGGCAAGACAGCTGCCACTGACAAGTGTGGGAAGATTTCTTCTCCTTCTTGTCCTCACCAGATAGTCTGCCCTCAAAAACTGAGTCTTATGCTTACATATATTCTTTAGTCCATGTACAGGTAAACAAGCCATGGCCTATCTTTTAGACTTAAATTTATGATGGCCTGGGATGGCTCACAGCTAAAACTGTGACCCTAAATAAAGTGGCTCTTGTCTATATGGCACACACCATAGGATATAGAGACGTGGAGTGGTTGCTATTAAAACTTTGCAGAATGAACATCCTCTTGCAAAAGTATAGCCAATTCCAATGACAAAATGTCAATATTAGCTATGGAGCTTGTCCATCCCCTAAGGTATGGCTGTGGACTTGTGGGTAATAGAGATAGTACTAGTTGCACTATGACTGGACTGGACGATGCACCTGGGGGCAGCCTTATGTACCTGCTACTTTGTGTGATACTTTGCCACACATACCCAGTAACTGAGAAATGGTAAGAACTAGATACAGAATTAAGTGAACTGCTTGGTGGTTTTGTCCCTTAGTCTTCTTAGCCCCAGGTGGAACTGCTATAGTAACTGGAAAATATGTAGCTGCTCATAGCTAATCAATCACACTGCACAAGCACTAAATGAATATCAAAGATACCTATATTACTAATTTATGATGAAATTTAACAACTTAGAAAAGCAGTCTTACAAAACAGAATGGATCTAGATATTTTAACTGCTGTTCAGGGTGGAACCTGTGCCTTAATTAACATTCAGTGTTTTGTATATATATCTAACAATTCACAAAACATAACACAGGACTTTATAATCAGCTTGATCAGTGTTTTAGTTTGCTAATACTGCCAGGATGCAAAACACCAGAGATGGATTGGCTTTTATAAAAGGGGGTTTATTTGGTTACACAGTTACAGTCTTAAGGCCATAAAGTGTCCAAGGTAACACAACAGCAATCGGGTACCTTCACTGGAGGATGGCCAATGGCTTCCGGAAAACCTCTGTTAGCTGGGAAGGCACGTGGTTGGCATCCGCTCCAGAGTTCTGGTTTCAAAATGGCTTTCTCCCAGGACATTCCTCTTTAGGCTGCAGTTCCTTAAAAATGTCACTCTCAGTTGCACTTGGGGTATTTGTCCTCACTCAGCTTCTCTGGAGCAAGAGTCTGCTTTCAACGCCCATCTTGAAATCTCTCTCATCTGCAGCTCCTGTGCTGTCTTCAAAGAGTCGCTCTTGGCTGTAGCTCCTCCTCAAAAGTTCACTCTCAGCTGCACTGAGCTCCTTCTGTTATGTCAGCTCATTTATATGGCTCCACTGATCAACTTAGACCAACCCCAAATGGGCGGGGCAACACCTCCATACCCCCACATTCTTACACATTCCAGTAACACTGGTTATCTTTCCCATATAAGGAACTGGTTCTGATTCTAGACTTATGTCACAGCGCTCTCTTTCTCTTTCCTTCCCCTCACCATGGGGCTAGTTTAAGCCAGCTCTTCTGCCCAATCTCCATCTTCCCTATTCCATGCGACCTTTATGTGAAAGCTAAACTTAACCCTTTCTTACAGTGAAGTAGCATCTTGGGGAAATATTATCTCTAAAACCAGAGAAAGCACATCAGCTAAGTTAGAGGTCTCAGAACACAAAGAAGTGGAGTGCTGGGGCTCCAGAATCAAAGGAGAATTAGACCTTTCATGCTGGGCTAGAGTATGGCCAGACCTCGGGCAAAGACTTCCGGTCAGGACTCACATGAGGGTAAAAACTTTACTTCCTTGTCCACTCCATACAGATGGCATTGAGGACACCTCTCCTGTGTATATGTCTCTAAGCCCAGTGCACCTGCTTAGACCTCTTCTGGACTTGCATTGATCCAGAGCTCAGCATTGACCCAAACCTCAGTTCAAAGTCTCTTTTGGCCTCAAAATAGCCTTAATGCATTGCATCTGTCACTGTGGGAAAGATACAGCACTTTAACTAATATTTAAAATCCAAACTCAAGATAACTGGTTAAAATTTTGTGAAACCTGAAAGAAGGCTGAACTTACCATTCTATATCAAAATTTCATTTTAATTTTAGGTGAAATGAAGTCATATGCAAAGAAACGTAACCACAGCGCCTGGAGCAAAAGTAAAACTAGCTGATTTGGCTATGTATTCCAGGGCAGAAGGAGAATGAGTCCCTCAACAGTCTTTTTCCCCTGCTCTAAAACTGCTTAACATATGAAAAAAGAAGCTGGGAACTGCTGAACAAATTTTGATAAAGACTGAGTGAGAATAATATTGAGGAAGAATAGCCTCAATACATACATAAATATGACCAAGCAAAAAGTTGTACTCACTTGGCAAATATATATCTGACATGGTTCTTATTATTAATTATAACAAACTTGACTGAAAGGAACAATATTTATCTCAATATATTTGGATGTGCTTATGTACCTTAAAGTGGTTAAAATTTCATTTTATCGAAAAGTTAAATGGTCCAAAATAAAAAGTTCAAATGGAAAAATAAATAGTAGAGTCACGTTAATTTTTGCCTATTTCACAATGTAGTGAAAGCAGTGAAAACTTATTTTTTTTTTAATTGACAAGTAAGAAAGACCAAAAGGATGGCTAAAATAGAGAAAAAAAAAAAAACCATAAAGTACATTAGAGAAACAGTTGACAGGACATAGACTGTGGAGAATGCAAAAAGAAGAGATAATAATTAGAGAAAAGTCACTAAAGAAACTAAAAGTTGAGATGAAGAAGATGAGAATCATAAGATTTATGTATTTCATATGTACGAAGAAAAGCAGTAGCAGGAGGATTGTAGAAAAATTAAAAATTTCATTTTTATTTAAACCCAATAACTGAAATTAGATAAGCCATTAGGAAGGCAGCTCTGTTTCATCTCTATCCAGAGTTACATTTCCATCACTATAACTGGAATCTTGAAAACCTGATTTTTTTCTGATTAAAAGCAAAGACAAGTGGGTCTACTATTGAAAATCCACTTGATTAATGAGAAATAGCCCAAAAGATGTGAGAGTTGTGTTGCAAATTTAATTGGGCTTCTTGAATTAAAGACATCTAAGGGGTCAGTATATCATGGCCCATAATTTTTTTCCATCCAGTCCTGCTAAATCAGGTCAGACGAGTTAGTCTAGTATAAAGACAGCTTATAAAAAGGCAATGATGTTGGCATACAATGAGTACTTCACTCCAGATTATTTTGTGAAAGTGTATAGATACAAAAAAAAAAAAAAAAAAAAAAAACTAAGGAAAACATTCATGTACAGCCTCAAATTTAAAATTTAAAAGATAGTATAGAAGGTTGTTGGAATTCAGTGTAAATTATTTTATGCAACATTTTTTCCCCAGAATAAACCTTCAATGTTACATCAGTGTGACAAATGAAAAATATGTTATATCTCTTTAATGCGCTAATCTATATATAGCCATAGACTCATAGAACTCAGTGCAATTCACCCTTTTAAAGGTTATTTCAGGTTATACTAGGGTCATAAAATGAAATAGTATTATTTAAATCCCTCAATTCTGAAGACAAATATATATATATGTTAAATAAACACATCTGTTAAGTTTTTAAGTGGATCACTATAATTCAATTGTCTCATGTATCAGAACATGTACACCAAATTAATAAAATGATCACATTGCTGAGCAAGGACTCATTGCCTGATGTGAACAGAGACTAATTCTATGACACTGGGATTTTAAGAAAATAAAGCTTTATTGCAAAGTCAACCAGCAAGGAGACAGGAGGCAAGCTCAAATCTGTCTCCCCAATCCCAGAACTAAGGGATGCTTATAGGATGGAAACAAAGGGAGGTGGAGACAGTGATGAGAATTCAGTTTGGTGAATTCTGATTATTTGTAGGACTGTCCACATATGGTGAAAGTTTGCCAGTGGGCTGCATCTTATCTTCTTTCTGAGGGAACCCTCACATTTTATTTGCTTCTGATGACTACTCATACCCATAATCTTGGTTCTGAGGAAGGTGATTTTTGTTCCTAGTGTCTCAGAGGTTGTTCAAGGGGGAAGAGCAACTTGTGGCTGTCTGCACTTTCTTCGTTGGCAGCTGAGTTAGACTAAGTTTGGCTAAGTTTGACCACCCATTAGGCAAACTGAGAAAAGAGTTTTAGCAATAGCTGAGAAAGGAATTCTGATAAGCAGCAGGTTTGGGCAAGAATCTAGTTTTTAGTTAGGACTCTTAGCTATCTGTCTATGGGTTCATTCCCCCCTTTTGGTTATGGACATTCTCAATCTTGAAGGATTGGGGTGATCATTGCTCTGGCTTCTTCCTGCTGACTGGGGACATAATTCAAGGTTTGAGAAATGGAACTTTTTGGCTTGAGGTTGGAGATATTCTCAGGTTCTGAGTTGCTGTTCTCAGGCATTGCTATCTCGTGGTTATAAGATTGAATTGGCACAGATAGAGTCCAAAACCTTTAAGCCTTTGAAAAATGAATTTAACAAGTAAGTTAAAAATTATAGGTCTGAATAAAAGCACCACACCAAAATAATAATTGTTGCAGGATTTATTAATGAATATAGCCAAGTCATGCTAGGCAGGTGAGTTTTAATAGATTCTCATACAGAGTCAGATGTAGGGTCACTGATTCCCAGTAGCCATGTACCCTGTGCGTATATTTTTTGTGAGTTCTTCTCTACTTTCCCTGAAGTATTTATTCAAGTACAGCAGAAGGTGTTGACTACTGAACAAACACCACCCTATTCAGGGAGGAGATAGTCCAAGGCTAGACAGTTGTCCACGACTGCATTTGTCAGCATGTCTATGGAGAATCAAGTAGTTTTTAGTGGCATTGGCTAACCCTTCTGTAGAGGCTGCGAGGTTTTTTTTTTTTTTTTTTTAAGAGTGGCTTCATTGTAGGTAAAACCTCTCCAAGGAGCTAATAATTCAATAATGAGTCCAATGCTTGCCTCAGTTATTGCTAGGGCTCTTTTCCCCTTCATTTGATTGAATGGTTTGCAAATGGATATGTCAGGCTTTATATAACCAAGTGTACACTGACCTTTTATCCAAACATTTTTTAAACAGTTGAATATCCTGGCTTTGGTGCTATAGGTGCTACCTGATCTTGCAGATGGTAGTTTGTTTTCCTGTCTGAAGATAAACACATAGCCTCTAAGGGCACATAAGTTTTGCCAAGCAGTGGAGTGTAGGGTTCTGTGAAGGATTTGCAATAATTCTGAACTGGTTTCTATCACACTGCAGTTATGATATAGAGATGATAAGGGGCCTAGCTTGAGGGTCTTGGGTGGATTATAAGGTCCACAGGAAGGCGCCCTCCTATGCATGGAACAATTTTTACAAAATTCTTTCCATTCTTCACATTTGTTTGGGTTGTTGTATATTTCTCTCCAATCTGTTTTGGCTAATAGACATTTATAGAGGATAAAATTGTTCTTGCCTACTTTCCTTCATGTGTGGGATTGGCTATACACACCACTGAGTAATTTAGGACTCCAGATACTGTATGATTGCAACTTGCTTGATTGTAATTGTCTGCTAAGATCTGACCAGTTGTTCTTCCCCATAGCAGTTGGAGAGTGGAATTTAGAAATACAACTCTTGCTTTCTGAGCTAAGCTTGATACAGGGGAAATGTTAAAACACTAAAAGGGTCATTTGATAGTAAATTCCCTTCTATGGGAATTTTCAATTTAAGTTCTTGGTGACCTTCATGAGGGAGTAAATTGGAATTTTAGGTAGGGTTGAGAATGAGTCAAGGTCTTGAGTATAAGGGTTTGGATGACATATCCAACAGTTCCATGATTGTCCTCCAGTGGCTGCTGCCTGTGATAACTTGATTAACGAGTTAGTTTGCCATCCACTTATGGATGTGGACCAAGAAACTAAAGTTAATATAATTGTTAGTATGACAAGCATGGTGGAAAATAATTTTATCTTCCCTGGCTGCATGGAAGTGGTTAAGTCTGTCAGGTAATTTACAAAAGATGATTAATTAAAAAAATGATGAGACAGGTAAATACAGTTAAGCAAAGACACCAAGGATCTATTATTACTTATCTGGTGGGCTCTATTTAAAGAGTAGCTTTAGGTCAGTTATGGGCCCACATGAATATTTTGGAGCTATAAAGCTTTCAGTGGGACTTAGGGACGACTCATTGTTCAGACCATTTGGTCTTGCTGATTTTTGACGTTCATGGAGATTGTCTTGACTCTTGTCTAGTTCTCATAGATTGATTGGCTGGCAGCCACTGATTTTACTTGGGCATGTTGAGTTCATGGTTTCATACCCTGTAACTTAATAGAAGAGTAAGTAGCTAGCAAAACTTCCTAAGGTCCATGCCACTGAAGTTATAATTGATCTTCTCAGTGATGATTTTTCCAGATTTTAATAAGTACCCAGTCTCCTGGATTTATGAATGGAGGGTACATCTGTGGGAAACATAAGGCAGCTAGAAGCATATTGGTGAACAACAGATAAAGTAGCACTTAAATACTGAATACACCTCACAGTACCTAGTTATTTTACAATATGATTGTTTTCTAGATTACACTAAAATTTATTCCTAACGAAATATCTCTTATGTAACATTTCATAAGGACTCAATTGGAGCTTGCTTCTGGGGGCTACTCTTAACCTAAATAGTGCAATTGGAAATGCTCTGTCTCATGTTAAGTTAGTTCCTTGGCAGATTTTGCTAGTCTTCTCTAAGGTATGATTCATCATTTCTGTTTTTCCTGTGGCTTTTGGCTTCCATGAAGCATGTAGCTTCTTAGGGTTTTGGCTATTTCCTGGGTTACTTTAGCAATAAAATCTCCTCTATTATCAATCTATTTGGAATTTGGCAGTCTGAACCTGGGAATAATTTCTTTTAGCAGGACCTTGATTACTTCTGAGTCTTTCTGTGTCCTACAAGGAAAAGCCTCTACCCATCCAGAGGAGGCATCAACAAACACCATTTTGTATTTATAATATCCTCTGGCCTTTGGCACAATGGTAAAATCTGCATGCCAGTCCTCTCCTGGTTCTGTTCCTTGTGATTCAACTCTTAAGTAGGAGGAGGGAGGTCCTCTTTTGGGATTATTTTTAGCACAATTTAAGCACTTTTGGACCACGCTTTGTATTATTTTCTGCATATTCTCTCTAACTATGAATTTTTGTATCCATGGTACATGGTATCCTGTTCCAGTTTGCTAGAGCTGCAATTATGCAAAATACCAGAAATGGATTGGCTTTTATTAAGGGGATTTATTAAGTTCTACTAAATTAAGATTACTGTTCTAAGGCCACAAAAGTGTGCAAACTAAGGCATCAACAAGAGGATACCTTCACTGAAGAAAGGCCAATGGCATCCAGAACACCTCTGTCAGCTGGGAAGGCACATGCCTGGCATCTGCTGGTCCTTTGCTCCCAGATTGTGTTTCAAAATGGCTTTCTCCAAAATGTCACTGAACTTATTTCTCAGCTTCTCTCAGCTCTCTGCTTGGTTCTCCTGGAGCATTTCTCTCTAAGCATCTGGGGATCCTCTCTTATCTTCCCCATGGCAAACTCTGGGCTTCATCTCTTAGCTTAGTTTGCTGGTTTGTATGGATTATGTCCCACAGGAAAAAAACACATTTGATGCAATCTTGTGGGCATAGATTGATTAATTTTTTTGATTAGGGTGTGACCTCTTGATTAGATGTTTCCATGGAGATGTGACCCACCCAACTAGAGATGATAACTCTGATTAGATAATTTCCATGGAGGTGTGGCTCTGCCCATTCAGCACAGGCCTTGATTAGTTCACTGGAGCCCTATAAAAGCTCAGACAGAAGGAACTCACTGCTAGCTGCAGCTGAGAGACACATTTTGAAGATGGCTATTGGAAGCTCACACTGACATTTTGGAGAACACCATTTTGAAATGCAACCGGGAGCAAGCAGACTCCAGCCACATGCCTTCCCAGCTAACAGGTTTTTGGACAACATTGGCCATCCTTCAGTGAAGGTACCCTGTTGTTGAAGCCTTACCTTGGAGTACTTCAAGGCCTTAAGACTGTAATTTTGTAACCAAATAAACCCCCTTTATGAAAACCAATCCATTTCTGGTGTTTTGCAAAATGGCAGCATTAGCAAACCAGAACACTTAGCATCTCTAAACATGCTTCTATCTGCATCTCCCAGCATCTCCAAGCATTTGGGTCTGTCTTGGCTCTTAGTTTATCCTGGGGGGAAACTCTGGATTACATATTTTAGCTTCTCTCCAAATGTCTCTCTCAACTTGTCTGTTGCTCCTTATTTCTGTGAACTCTCTTAAAGGACTCCAGTGACCTAATTAAGACCAACTCGGAATAGGCAGGGCCATATATCCATGGAAATAATTTAATCAAAGGTCTCAAACATAGTTGGATGAGTTACATCTCCATGGAGATACTCTAACAAATGGTTCCACCTAACAAAATTGTATTAAAAGATCATGACTCTTCTGGGTTCCATAAGAGTTTGAAACTGCCACTTGTACCTTCCATAATGAGTTCTTCCATATAAATGTGTGATGATCTCTTCCATGAAACATCCAGGCTCTAATATGACCCCTTGTTCATTATAAATTCACCCTTCCTTGGTGGTTCAATAAGGCTTCTTTACAGGGTTTTTGGGGCTTGTGCAAAATCCCTATTCTTTAGCCCTGGCCAAGTCTGTTGTCAAATATTGGGGCTTAAATGAGTCCAAGTCAATGTTGATTATTAAGGCCAAAATATTATTATTTGGTGTTTGGGATTTTGCTGCTCTTTTAGCAGCTTGGCTGGCTAAATTATTTCCTTTTGCTATCAGGGTATCATTTCTCTAATGCCCTAGATCATGGACAATTGCTATTTCTTGTGGCTTCTAATAGAGCTAATATGACTTCTGCATGTTTAATTTCTTTCTTCCCTGAGATGAATATTCCTCTCTCTTTCCAAATGGCTTCATGGGCATTGACTACTGAAAAGGCGTATTTTGGGTCTGAATAAATGGAGAGTTTGTTTGTTTGTTTGTGTCCCAGATGTAAGGCTCTGGTGAAGGTTATAAGGATTGCCTTTTGAGCAGACATAACTGGAGGAAGTGCATTTGCTTCCAGAACTTCCTGGAGAGTCCATGAAGCTACTCTCATCAGTGAACATATGTAGGTCTGGATTCTCTAGGGCTTGATCCATGAGATCAGGTCAGCTAGAATAGACTTCAATTATTTGCATGCACACAAGGATAGCTCCTTATTTTGAAATGGGAAGTAGAGTGGTCAGGTTTAAAGACGAAACTGCCTTCAACTTAACATTAGGATTAAGGATTATCTAATAATATGGCCTGGGACTTGCCTAGCCTTTCAGAAGTGAGCCAATACCCAACTTTTGTTCAAGGAGGAGTATTAAACAATGAGGGGTGCATACTGTAGTTAGTTGTCCTGAAGTAAATTTCTCTGCTTCCCGCAGAAGGTTGCAAGTGGCAGCCATTGATCAGAGGCATACTGGCCATTCTTTGGTCACTATTCTAATTGTTTAGAGAAGTAGGCCTTCATGTGCTACCTCAGTTTTGTGTTAATAGTCCAAGGCATATTCTTTGCCACTAGTGCACAAATAGATCAAAAATTTCCTCATGTCTGGGAGGCTAAGTGTTGGTGCTGTTAAACTTTTCTCCTTAATAGTAGGAAGTACTTGCTGGCATTCAGCAGTCCAATTTAAGGATTCACTGACTTTTCCTCTAAGGGCTTTCTATAGAGGTTGGCTAGAAGTCCAAAATTTGGAATTGAAGTATGGCAAAATATGGACATTCCTAGGAAATTTCAGAGATGCCTTTTAGTGGTTGGTACAGCCACTCTATCTAATGCTTCTCTACTGTCTGGCAACAAATTCCTTTGTCCTTTTGACAGCTCAAAACCTAAATATTTCACAGTAGGCTTTGAGATTTTGGTCTTTTTCTTGGTGACCCTGTATCCTCGGTCTGCCAGAAAGTTTAGTATTAGGACAATACTCCGATCTGAAGCTTTCTTGGTGGTCCTGGCAATCAGGATATCATCTTCACATTGTAGTAAAAGTCCTTCTTGGAGTTGAAGCTCTCTTAAATCCCTAGCTAATGTTTCTCCAAATAGAGTAGAGACATTTTTAAGTCCCTGTGGGAGCATAGTCCACGAATATTGTTAGTCTACATTGGTTTGGGAATAATTCTATTCCAAGGCAAATAACTTAGGATTCTGGGCTCAGAGACATGAAGTAGAAAGCATCTTTTAAATCTAATACATGAACCAGCAAATATTCCTAGATAAGGTGTTAAGTAACATATAAGGGTTTGGGACTACCAAGTAAATGTCTTCTACTATTTGACCAATTGCCTTCAAGTCCTGCACCAAACTGTGCTTGTTAGTATGGGGCAAAATTGGAGTGTTGTATGGCAATCAGTAAGGTCAAATTAACTGATAGTGGAGAAAAACTTCTATTAGGGGTTCTATGCCTTCCCTGGCCTCTTTTTTTCAAGGAATATTGCTTTAAATGAGGGCCTTTCTGTCAAGGCAAACTTTTGCATTGATAAGTTCATCAGTTCTGGCTCTCCCTGGTATCCCATCAGCCCCCACTTCTAGTCTTACTTGCAGGAAGATATCTTCTAGAATCTCAGTTCGGGTCTCTCCAACCAGGTATAGCAAGACAGCTTGAAGAGCACAGTTCTTTACTCTATCTGAAGGGAAAGTCACTTGAGCATTTAGTGTGGTTAGCAGATCCCATCCTAGCAGCGGCACAGGGCATTCAGGCATATAAATGAAGCTGTGCTTTAAATTAGTGCCCCCTAGTTGACATTCAGGGGGCTATAGGAAAGGTTTATGGGCCATGGCCCCAGAAACCCCAGTAATAGTCTTTGGGGAGAGAGAGCCATGTTTTTCATTTAAAACAAATTAAGTTGCTACATTATCTACTAGAATGTCAGTAAGTTTCTTTCGCACCATCAGTTACATGGGGCTCCTCGTGGGACTCCTTGTGGGATATGTTGATGTGGTCAGTGGGGTTGGAAGGCACCTCCAGGACCTGTCAGTCCTGGTTGCCCACCCTCAGTGAGCTGGGGCCTGTGACAGGCTGTTTTGGGAACAATTCTTGGTTCCTCCTCCTTTGGATGGTTTGGGAACTCCCATTTCCAGTGCCTCCCTTGTTTGCAACAAGAACACTGTCATGCATGGCCCTAAAGGGGGTGGCCTTTTTGGTGAGTGGCAGGAGGGCAGAGGGGTCTTACACATGGTTTTCTATCTTCACTCATCAAGGGTTTTCATGATCCTGGCAGGCTGTGGTTTATGGCTGCAGCTAGCAGCATGGCTTGGCACCTCTTTAGCTTTTCATGGATCTGGTCTCTATTATCAAAAACTTTGAAAGCAATTTCAAGTAGCTGAGACATAGGCATCTTTAATCCCCCCATCCAATTTTTTGTAGCTTTTTCCTTGTATCTTTTAAAGCTCTTTGGCCTTGGGACTCCCTTCTGCATCTCTACTGTGACACAGCCTTTATAATGGTTTAATTTGGCTCAGTCCCTGAGTTTATTTGGGTCCTATCCAGGCTCCGCTCCTGGGATGGCTAATGCTGCTGATGTATGAATCGGATTATTAGGTTGCAATTCATGCAGTCTATTGGCCTCCTGGCAGGCTTTTCCAAAAACCATCCTTTGTTCCTTGGAGGTGAGGAGGTAGTGTTTAGGAAGGCCTGAATGTCTGCCCAGATGGGGTTGTGAGTAGCAAAAATGGAAGTAAGAGACTCTCCATCTTTATAAGGTCATCTCAATAGAAAGGAATATTATTTTTCCAATTATATAGATCAGAAGTGGAGAAGTGAGAATGTACATAAATAAACTCTCTAGGTTTTCCTTCATCATCCAGCCTGGCAGGGACTTGTCTGATGGGAATTTCCATGCCTGGGATTGTGCATTCCCTGGGCTGAATTGAGTACCCTGTTGGGTGTGGAATGGGGAGACCATTCCTAGTAGGCAATGAAGGATATAAAGCTGAATTGATGACCACTGGAGGGTTAGGGGTTCCTCCACATGTCTCATTTCAGCTTCTGTTGCATAGGGTGGGGGTGCTGAAGGAGGCATCAGGTGCAACAGCAGTAAATCATCATCTGGTTTGGAATCAAGCAATAAAAGCTTAATTGGAGATTTAGTAGAATTGGTGGCTCAGATTTAGCCTGTTTTGCCTGAGTCTCTTCTCTCTGAAACATACTTTAACACCTTTTCTGCAAGTTCTTATTTTGATACATAGACATAAAAGACTGAACATATGGAATCACATCTCATTTCTCTTCCATTTTGCAAAACGTATCTAATTGCAGGATAGTGTTATAATTTAAAGATCCATTGCCTGACTCTAATTTATACTGGGGTCAGGCCATATAACAAAAGAAGACCATCTTTTTCCTCCTCATAGACTCACAGCTGAATGTAGACCAATTTTGTAAAATACATCCAGTCTGGTATGCTATTAGCATTACCCATGGTGATAATTCTGTCTGTGAACAATAAAAACTTTATACTTTAAGGAAATGTTTCAGGGATTTGGGTTAATGCTGTTTTTTACAGTGTTCCTTGCACGGGATTGCTATTTTACCTAGCAGACAGCCTGTGCTCTTGTTATCTGACCCATAACCAGATGTCCCTAGTTGCACAACAATTGTCTTGTGGGTGACAGATGACTTTTCACCAGTCTTGCCTGCCTGAACACCTCATCCTAGCATGGGAGAATTATTTTCTTTGGAAGCTGAGGCTTCTCATTAAAAGGTGGTGGGGGCTCAAATAACATTTAACTGCTCAACCAGTGCCCACCAAACAGTGAATCTCTGTTGCTCACAGCCAGAATAGAACCTATATTTTAAACCACACTAATTTACCCTGCAGATTTCCAATTCAGAGATAACCTTTTTAAATCCAGGAACCAGGTAATCCAGATCCTTATGAGTAACTTCCACAACTAAATTCTCCCATATTGTCTTTTGCTCTTGGGATTTCCAAGGCAGATCTTACCCTGAAGGGTAGGACTCAAACCCACAATCATATGGGATACAGTAAAAAGATAATAGGTGCATGTATGACGTTACTCACCCAGGAGCCTTCTGCATCCAGAGATGTTTCTTTCCCTAAAATTAAAATGTAGAGTCAGGGGGCATGGATCATGAGCAGGAGTGGTGAGGACCCCGATCAATGAGCTTCTGGGTCCTGAGCCCTCAATGGTTCCTTCATGGTTATTGTTCTGGTTTGCCAATGCTGCCAGATTGCAAAACACCAGAGATGGATTGGCTTTTATAAAGGGGGTTTATTTGGTTACCCAGTTACAGTGTTAAGGTCATAAAGTGTCCAAGGTAATGCATCAACAATAGGGTACCTTCACTGGAGGATGGCCAAGCGTGTCTGGAAAACCTCTGTTAGCTGGAAAGGCACGTGGCTGGCATCTGCTCCGGAGTTCTGGTTTCAAAAGGGCTTTCTCCCGGGACATTCCTCACTAGGCTGCAGCCTCTTGGGGCAAACTCTGGGCTAGTACCTCCAAAGAGTCAGCAAAACTCTGTTTTCAATGGCCATCTTCAAAATGTCTCTGTAAGTTGCAGCTCCTCTCTCAGCTCCTGTGTGTTCTTCAGTGTCCCTCTTGGTTGTAGCAAGCTTGCACCTTCTGTCTGAGCTTTTATAAGCCTCCAGTGAACTAATCAAGGCCCATGCTGAATAGGCTGGGCCATGCCTCCATGGAAATTATCTAATCAGATTTATCACCTGCAGTTGGGTGGGACATCTCCATGGAGACACTCAAAGAATTACAATCTAATCAACACTAATACATCTGCCTATACAAGACTGCATCAAAGATAAAGGCATTCTGGGGGACATAATACATTCAAACTGGCACTGTTGCCAAATTTTTATCAAGCAAGAGCTCTCAGCCCAATGTGCACAAAGGCCAATTCTATAACATCAGGATTTTGAGAAAAAAATTTTATTGCAAGGTTGAGGAACAAGGAGACAGGAGGCAAGCTTAAATCTGTCTTCCCAACCTAAGAACTGAGGGCAACTTATAGGATGGAAACAAAGGGAGGTGGGGACAGTGACAGTTATTCTGGTTGGTGTATTCTGATTGTTTGTTTATAGAACTGTCTATATATAATAGAAGAATGCCAGAGGGCTACAACTTAACTACCTTTTGAGGGACCATTCAAATTTTATTTGCTTCTGATGACTACTCGTCCCCATAGTCTTGGATCTGAGGAAGGTAATTTGTGATCCTAGTGTCTCAGGGGCAAGGGCGAGTTGTATTTGTCTGCACATGCTCTGTTGGCAGCTGAGTTTGACTGTGGCTATTAGTTTGACACTTGTAAGACAAACTCAGAAAAGACTTCTAGTAATGGGAAAGGAGGGAATTTTGATAAGCAGAAGTTTGGGCAAGAATCTGGCTTTTTAGTTAGGACTCCTGGCTATCTGTCTATGGTTTCAATCATTCCTGTATCCCCCAATGAAAATAAAACCAAAATGAACATTTATAGGTATATATTTATATTCCAGCATATTTCTGTATTAAGCTAAATGTGTTTGTGTATCTTTGTGCATGTATGTGAGCATGGGTCTGTGTGTGGATATTTTAACAACCATTGAACTTTCTTTTTGAGTCCTACCTGCCTGTAGGCAAGGTGTGTTTTGCTGTGCTCTCCTGCTATGCAGTTAAGAACCTGCCTAGGGGATTTTGAGTGGAGTCACCTTTTGTTGTCCAGTTGGGCCTATGATCAGGTGTTTGTATGAGTCAGTCTAATTCAGGGTTTTATCAGCAAACTCATTGAAATCGTACTTAACTTGACATTTAATTAGTAATAATAAATGGCATTTTGATCTCCATCTTTCTGATTTCTAGGTCATTATCTCAGTACATTCTTTGCTTGTAAAGTAAATATGGGCATGGTTTACTAATTCTTTAGGACTCCAACAATATACACAAATAATTAACACAAACCCAAATATAATGCATTGTCTAAATCAGAAATCTGAGAGTTATCCTACAATTCTACCTTTTTCTTACCTTTAAATTTATGTGCCTCATTATTCAGTAACCAAGTTGTATTGTTCCGACCCCAAAATGGATTTTTTTTCCAATTTCACATTTTCAACATCTCATTGCCACTGTTTTGGCTTAGTTCTTATCATCTGTTATCAGACTATTTAAACTGCCTCTTGCTTCCAGCCTTGCTTTTATTCACACAGCTGGCAGAATATATCTTATATGTAAATATAATTATGCCCCTTTCCTACTTAAAATCCTTTACCATTTCTGTCTTTAGAAGATAAAATACAAACCTCCTCCAGTGATATTTGAAGCCCTATCTAAGATCCTCAACACTCATTTCCCATCACTTCTTTCACCTCAGTCTATATAGTCATTCTATATAGAATTCCCTTTAGAGGTCATGTTTTATCAGATTTTCTGCCTGGGATCACCTTCGTCCTGTGTTATAAACATTTTACACTGAAAAAATAAATCTAATTTTGAATACAAATTTGGACGCACATATAAGAACATTCATAATTTTCATGATGTGTGTTTAGCACAGGATTGATGGATTAATTATGGGTTTTGTTTGTTTTTGTTTGTTTAATTCTCTGGTACCATGATAAAGCCAATTTGAAATAAAACTCTTTGGGAGGACTTCCTGTACTTGTGATATGTCATGAAGATGGAGACAATAGTTCTTCCTCTGAATAGTAATGTCTTTGGCCTCCAAAAAGAAGTCTGTCTTTTGTTTTGTTTCCTGGGGAAGCAACCTCTAAATCTTTTGAATTTCCTGCTATGAGAGTATTTTTGGTAACTCATCATGGGCCACTTAGGCACATCTGATAGTTCATGTGCTAATTAGCTGACAGGGTGGGGCCAAGCACATGGTTGGGAAGTTGTGACTTTGAATGATTCTTGTAGCCCAGCTATCTCCTGACCTCCTGGAGGGGACGGGGGCTGGAGATTGTGTTCAACTAAGTAGTCATTGATTCCATGAAGCATGCCTACTTAATGAAACCCCAAACAAATTCTGGATACTTGAAGCTGGGAATTTCCATGATTAGAAGTTACTTTACTGAGCCAAAAGGGTAAGCAGTCTGACTCCATGTGGAGAGGACACTGCAAGTTTGCATTTGAGATCATTCCAGACTTTTCCCTATGTGTCTCTTCTTTTGCCCTTCTTCTTATTCGTATCCTTTGATTATAATGGAACTGTAATTTTAAATATAGCACATTCAGTGAGTTCTGAGCCCTTCCAGTGATTTATGGCATCAGAGGAGATGGTAGAATACTTGCATTTGTAGCCAATTGGTCAGAAATGTGGGTGGTCTGAGCCCCCAAACT
Source organism: Choloepus didactylus (assembly GCF_015220235.1). Classification (NCBI taxonomy): domain Eukaryota; kingdom Metazoa; phylum Chordata; class Mammalia; order Pilosa; family Megalonychidae; genus Choloepus; species Choloepus didactylus. The sequence goes on from NC_051307.1 coordinate 29,490,560, forward strand.
TGTAAATGGTGCCTGAAAGGCTGTTTTGTGGAGGAGGGCCCTTAACCTGTGGAGTCTTGCCTAATTCCCGTAGTTGGAGCCAGAATTGTATTGAATTGAGTTGCTGTTGGAAGTGTCAAAGTTATTGAAGTTTTTGCAGTCTTTATATGTCCTAATGCAGATTTTCTTCAAGTCTCCAGCAATAGGCACAACCATGATCAGCTCTGGGCTTAAAAGAGATAAAATTCAGTGTATAGCACAGTAGTCTGGGGAGGGGAAAGTATGATGTAACCATTTAAAAGTGATTCCTGGCTCAATCCTTGCAAAGGACTTCATTTTAATGGGTTAATGCTTTAAACTTAATGGGATATCTGTACTGTCTTCTGAGAAATCAAATCAAGTTGGATGGAAAACTTGGGACTTGTGTGCCTTGACAGATGCAAAGGAAGGAATCAAGCAAAAATTAAGTAAGCAAGCATGTTCTTTTATGTTCTCTTATCTTAATTCTAAACTGATGATAATTGTAGACTGCCATTATGGAGGTTACTGGAATGAATGTATATCTAAAGCTCTTTCATTTCATTGATGAAGAAAATCAAATACAGGGAAAACATGTAATGAATCCTTGAAAATTTTGAAGAGAAATCCTGAAAATTTTGAAGAGAAAAATCAATATGAACCTGAGGGTTAATTTCCTACTGACTCCCTAAAATGGGACTTATCCTTAATTATGTTAAATAAGTACAGTAGTGGTGTAAAAGGACAGTGAAAGCCAGAGTTAAGGGAAGATGTCACTCATATCTTGAGCATAATGGTCACAATCTCTTTAGATAATGCTGCCACAGATACCTCTTACACAACACAATTGCTTGGGTTGGGGGAGAGCTCATTCAGTTTTAAACACACACACACTTACACTCACACACACACAGAAATAATCAGGGATTCTTGAAAAGTTTGGGAAACTTCGCTGGCTAGTCCCAGTGGTAGTCCCAGTGGTAATGTTCAATCAAAATGCACATAACTCCTTTAAATACCTTGCAAAGATATTTGCATACATAAACAGCCATTTTTACTTGAGTGTGTATTCTTTTAGAAAATACTTAATGTAAAAGAACAACTTTAAATTTCCTACATTTACCAATTTACCACCATACTATTTGCATGTCAACTTTTCAGTACTTATTTATTCTGCTTTATTTATTACAATTAATCACAGGGTTTTTATTAAACACACCCCTGATTCCCATGCACACATGTATATTCACACACACAATTCCAATCCTCATCTTCCCAAATTTTCTAATTTTCTACCATCTCTTCAATTAGCATGTACTATTTTAACTTTTCTCACAGCTCATTCCTTTCTCCTTCTGGAACACCAAACTACTTAGAGTACTTCCAGTGCAAACTATCTGTTTTAAAGTATATACCAAATGTAAACTGGTATCTTTTTAAGTGCTACAAGCATTGTGTTTTCTTTAAAAGACAGTTTCAGTTTTCCCAAGAGCATAGTTAGCTCAAGGAGGTCTCTTACTTGTCCTCTGGTATGAAAAAAATTCTCTTAATGATACCAATTAAGAGATGTGCATGTCATTTCTACATCTTTGTTCTGTTTCAGGTCATCAAGTCCAGGACTCAAAACAAAGTCATAATAACCTTGTTGAAGCTTGCAGACTTTTGTTATATTAGATTGGGAAGGCAGGTGATTTCAAACATAACTGCAAATGTCTTTCCATATCCTCAATAAAAGATTATATATCACATTCTCTATCTTTATTCATTTTTACTTCCAGTTAGTATTACTTTTCTTAAATCCCTTTAAACAAATAATGCAATTTCATATAATATACATTTGATTACCCTTTTCAAGAGTGACAAGGGCAGCTAGTCTTTCATATTTTTTACCTCCCATCTAAAAATGTAGATTCCTTCTGCTTTAATGTTTATGTGTGCCCATTCAGCAATAATCAGTCACCTCTATATAGATCAGCGTGTGTCTAAGTGCCATTCAAAACCAGGTCTGCTAAGTGAAGCAGTTAAGATCTATGCCTTCTGAAGTACTCTGGGTGAGACTTCCAAAGTGAAGTATGGAGCAAAGGAGAAAGGTCATTTTGCAGGAAGTGATTTAATCCTGTAGAAGCACTAAGAACTGTGCCATCAGCTAAAAAAAAAAGAAAGAAAAGAAAGAGAGAGAGAAAGAAGAAAGTTTCCTTTGCATGTAAAATTAATGTTTGCTACTGATAATCAGACACAAATAGTGATAGTATAAAATTTTACAATTAATTTATTTAATTAGTTTTATGTATACTAATTTTATAATATAATTTGGTTTAGTATGAAAAATAGCATCTCTTTGCATAATATTTAGATTGTTCAGCAGCTTGTTTTTTCTAATAATATCAGCAAAACCGATATTAGTAACAAGCAGTGGCAAGCATGATGGATCATGAATCCCTTAGAAAAATTCTAGATTAAAGTAAATCAACTCACTTTCTCAGCTTTGTTGAAATAGGTAGTTTTTAAAAGCAGGTTTAAAATTCACTATGGTATACAAGCAACCAATCAACAGTCACCAATCAACACTTTGAAGCAGATTTGGTTGCTGTCTCTAATTTATGTATGAACAATCCCAATTTCATAAAGTTTACATGATATTCAAGATCACTCCTGAGTCAATGTTTAGAACTCCATAAACCATCAGGAGCATAATTATATTCAGAGCCCTATATACTTTTTTGCCTAAAATATAACGAAAGGTCTGAATATTTATTCCAGGGAATATGCTTACTATAATCAAATTCTGCATATATGCTTCACTATTCTTCAAAAGAAGCCATTCTAACCAAGTCAAATCAAATTTCACTTTGGAGGTTATATTCAAAAATTTTTAGTAGAAATACTCAGGAGCATATTTGTGTTTCCTAACTTCTTCAGTTTTTCTTTTCATCATTAAAACAGTTCCTTTTAAAAATATAATAAAGCATAAATGGTTAAAAAAGAAAGGGCCTTTATATTTTTAAATCATATGTAAAATTATCTCTCCTACAGAAGTGTAAGACCTCCTCCAGAGGTAGCCAGTTCTGACAACTTCTTATATAGCTTTCTAAAATAATATATACAGAAATAAACTTACATGAGTGCATATACACACACATGACTAAGTACATAACTACATGCATATGTAGTGTCATTTACACATTTACATATATACTTTGATTTTTTTGTTCAGTTAATCATTTTTCTTGAAGGTATTTCCATATGGCCTCATATAATTTCATGCTACTTTTTTTCTGATGATAAAATAATATATCATTTTGTTTAAAACATCGTATATGGTAATTATTTTTCTAGTCAATTACTTAATAGATGATATTTATTGTTTATTCAGATGTTACAGCTATGGGTATGTATCTCTATAGCACATTTCTAGAAGTAAAATTCATGACTCAAAGACTAGGTGTGCTTTGTGTTTTGACAGACACTATCAAATTATCCTACAAAGGTTTGCTTTAATTTAAACTCCCACTTACTGTAAGGAAGTGACTGTTTCATTGCATCCTTGCCAACACTGAGTATTAGCAAATATTATGTTCCAGCTAATCTAAAATTATGAATAAGTTTGTTTTTCATTTCTTCAATAATGAACACAGCTCACAGTGGTTCATGAATTCCTTCTTGATGTTTTTAGCCTGTATTTCCAACAAGTTTTTGATGACTTAGGGAGGGAAAATCAATGGCAATTTTTGCAATTTCTTTAATGGTTATTGACCAGCCTAGATGTTTCTCCCTGCTCTGCTCTGGCCATTGATGCTCCATCTATGATCGGGCATCTTTCAGTTCTTGGCATTTGTTATTCTTTCTTGACTCAATGCATTTCCCCATGTACAGAGACCCAGATGAATGTCAATGCCTGGAGCAGTCTTCCTGATCATGGTTTTTCTCCTAACCTTTTTCAGCTCTCACCTTTCAGATCGCTTTTCATGACATAATTTCGGGAACACTCGAGACTAGGCTGGATGTCGCCACGTTTCCACAGTATTTGCCATACAATCTTGTTATTTGATGTTTTACTATAACTTTTCACTACTAGACTCTTACATTTTAAGAGGGAAGGCAGATAATTCTTCTGTATCCCCAGCACTTAGCACAATGCCCAGCGTATGGTAGGCATTCAATAAACAGCTATTTACTGGAGCAAAATCTCTATTGGATTAAATACATTCTGAAGCTTTTTACATGTGTGGAGTAATTAAAAAGGAACAGTAGTATTGTAATTAAATTATATTATTTGTTCATTCAATTATTCATGCATATAATCATTCTGCAAATATAATTTATCATGAATTTGGTATTAGTAATAAAAACAGCAAACAATCGCACTAAACTATTGAGTGAGTGTTGTCAATCAGAAGGAGAGACACCTACAGAGATGTCAACCCACTCCAGAACAGTTAGAGTCGCCAGCAACAACATGACTCACACAGACTCTGATGGAAAGACATTTTACTCACATAGAGAAGAGACGGAGCAAGGTCAGCTTCACTAGTGGGCATCAGTTCCCTATAGCCAGCGGGTTTCAGTCCTTGGCTGATGTAGGGAGATATTCTATGTTCAGTGCCCCTTTCTCATGTTTGTGCATCATAATGCAAGAACACTGTTCCCTCCCTGCCAGGGATAGATATACCCAGTGGTATGAGCTGGATGTCATAAAACATGCTCACCAGAATCTGACTAGGGGAATATGTTTTATCCTGTGAGGCTGACACATCTGATCCTGAGTACAGGATGTATTTGTGGGTCCCAGGGAAAGGCAGGAGGCCATGCTAGGACTGACCTTCACCGTAAGTGTTTTTTATATACTAAGACTTTACATGCATTTTTCTTACAAAAATCCTGTGCTGTGTGGAATAGTTATTACAGTTTGACAAAGGAAAGTGAGATTTAGGGAGTTTAACTAATATGGCACATAACAGAACTCCAACATAACAGTCAGGAGAATTTGATTCCAGGTTTCAGTTATTCTAATTTTTTTAACCATCTCAATTAAAAAAAAAAAAAGCAACACATTATTTATATTTTTGAGTAGACAATGGAGACCCAGGTATATGTAAGATAATTGGTAAAAATATTTCGCATTATAACACTTTCATCTTCAATATTGTACATATTTTTTTCCATTTCTATACTCTGATTCATTCTATTATTCTTTTAAATATGTTCAGGCTCAATGCTTGATTTTAGGATGTTGATTCTTGAATTCCTAGTGATACATATTAATCTTATCATTTATTATTGGATTTTACTTACCAGTTTTTTGTTGATTTTTGTATCTGCATTCATAGGGGGTATTTTTCTGTGATTTTCTTTTTTCCAAAATCCCTTTGTTAGGTTTTGTTGTCAGGATTATACTGGATTTGTAAAAATGAGTTGGAAAGTGTCTCTGCCTTCTCTGTTTTCTGAGAGGACTGGTGAAATGTTAATATTATTTCCTTTTTAAATGTCATAAAGAAGACTTATAGTCCAGACCAGATGGTATAGATTCATTTCTTCTTGCTCTGCCATGCTAAGTATAACCAGAAACCCTGGAAATAATGCAATAAGCAACCAAGCAAGAACTCTGAAAAGTGGAAAGGGGAAGGCAGACTGATTAGGAATCTCAGGATTGGAGGAATGACATAGTTTTAGGGCACTTTATGGAGCCCTACACAACAAAAAAGAAGGGGAATCAGGCACAGTGCTTTCTTACTCCTCAGTCTAGTGACATAAGGATGTTCAGGTAGGTTTACAGCTCCTCTGGATCAAATGGGAATCCCAGCATGCATCAGTGGAGCATGACAGCACAGGCAGAAGTGGTTTAGTCAATACCTCACTGAAAAGAATCAGCCAGGGAAAACACTGTCTTTCCCCACAGGGCTTAAGTCTATTCTCTGCCACCCAGAGATACCAGACAGCCAGCTCTTGTCACCATGAGGGAGATACTACCCAAAAACAAAACAAAACAAAACAAAAAGCCAAGCCAGGAAAGCATTCTCTGAATTCCATAGGCAAGGGAGAATCCTGCCACAAAAAGTGGCCTAACCCAGGATGACCATTTTCTTTATGGGCATGTCTTCCCTCTCTCACTTATAGACACTAGGCAGCCAGTGGGGATCTCCACACAATATGTAACCAAACCTAGAAAACATTCTTCATCCCCATAGGCTAGACACTCTTCTACAACTTGGAGGCACTAGGTGACCCCAACAGGGTAAATTTTTTTGTGTACTTTCAAGCATCTCCAGTAGAGTCTACTGAGACCTCCAGTAGAACCAAATCAGCCAAACCCACAAAAATAGCCCTATGGGATTCAAAATTTAATTGAACATAGGAACCAAAGCTCACAAATGTAGACAAGGATTTGTGTGATACATCTAAATAGAGGAATTGCTTGCTAAAATAAAAGATTTAAAGGACCTCAAGTCTCCTAACATAATAGTCAAAATGTTCAGGATACAATAAAAAATCACCCACCATACAAAGATTCAAAAAATCACAACTTGAATAAGAGACAACTGATGTTAACATCAAAATGAACCAGATGTCAGAATTATCTGACAAAGTATTTGAAAGCAGCAATCCTAAAAAAAGCTTCAACAATCAGTTATAAATTCTCTTGAAACAAATGAAAAAAATAGAAAATCTTGGCAAAGAAAGGGAAGCTATAAAAAAGAATCCATAGAAATTACAGAAATGAAAAATGCAACAGCAAGGGGAAAAAAAAACTTGCTGGATGGGCTCAGTAGTAGAGTGGGGATGATGGAGGACAGAATCATTGAACTTAAAGGACAGAACAATATAATTTACTCAATCTGAACAACAGAAAGAAAAGAGTTTATTTTAAAAAATTAAGAGAACATCAAAGACCTGTAGGGCAATAGCAAAAGATCAAATATTTACATCATGTGAATCTCACTAGGAGAAAAAAAAGAGAGGGGAGGTGAAAGTGTATTAAGAAAATAATAGCAAAAGCTTCCAAAATTTGGTGAAAGACATAAACCAACAGAGTCATGAAGCTGAGCAGAAAACAAACAGAATAAACCCAAAGAAAATGAAGACAAGACACAGCATAGTTAAACTTCTGAAGATAAAACAGTGAAAAAAATCTTGAAATCAGCTAGCAAGAAATGACATACTACTAATAGGGAAGAAACAATTTGAATGGCAGTGGATATTTCATTTGATACACATTTTTAATTGCTGAAGGGAAAGAACTGTCAACCTCAAATTCTCTATTCAGTGAAACTATTCTTCAGGAATGAATTAAAAATAAAGACATTCTTAGAGACATTCTAAAAGAATTTGTCCCTGGCAGACTTGTTCTTAAAGAATGGCTACAGGTATTTCCTCAAACAAAAAAGGAAATTATAAAACAAAGAATCTTGGAAAATACAGCAGAAAAAAATAACATCTGAAAGAACAGAAATATGTATACATAAAACTGACTCGCCTTGTGAATTTTGTAAATCATATTTGGTGATTGAAAAATTTTAACTCAATCTTTTCCTCTAGACCATATTTAAAAGTAGAAAAGACCAAATGACCTAAATATTAGTTTGGTTTCCACACTTCTAAGTGGTAAATGTTATATAGAAATAAATGTGAAATAATCTGGACTTGGAAGTTATTTTGTTGGAAGGTTTTGACTTATGGATTCAATTTCATTAATAGATATATAGCTTTTCTGATTCCCTTTTGTGTTTGAATTAATTTTGCCAAATTTTGTTTTTCAAGGAGTTTTCCATTTCATCTAAGCAAATTTATTGGCATAAAGAGTTCCCTTATCCTTTTAATGTGTGTATGATCTGTAATGATATCACCTCTATTATTCCAAATATTCCAAATATTTGTTTCTTCTCTGTTTTTTGTGCCCTTAATTAATCTTGCTAAAGTTTACAAATTGTATTAAACTTTTTAGGAACCAAAGCTTCCCTTTAAAATAATTGCTGCCTTCTATATCATTGATTTTCTATTTTCACCTTTAATACTTTTCTGCCTATTATTCTACTTTCAACCTAATTATGTCTTTAGATGTGATGCACATCTCTTCACATGCTCCCCCTTAAGTCACAACTTTTCCAGGGTCTCTGGTGGATACCATTGGGGTTAAAGAGTAGCTCTGCCCTGTTCTGGTCTAGATGTCCAATACCCCTCATTATGGTTTGACTTGTAGTAGCCCTGATCCTTTTTTTCTCAACCTGGTAAAAACTGCTCTGTAGTAAGCTTCATGCAGTCTTATCCTGCACGTGATTAGCCAAGCCATTGGTTAAGGACTCACAGGGAACCTGCACACAGCATTCTGCCTCTCACTCCCTACCCCTTTAAAACCACCTCGTTTCCACCTTTCTGGCCTGCAGATTCCAGGTTGCTGGCCTAAACTCAGATCTCTGTCTCTCAGACTCAGCAGTCCCACCATGCTTGGCTAGAATTCAAATTTGTTGTGCTACTTTTTGGGAAGTTTTCACCAGAGAGCTGGAGTGATGTTAAGGCTCACCTCCTGAGATTCCCTTCCCTTGGCTATCAGTCTTCTGCTGCTGGTTTCCCTTTACCTGAAAACAGTTGTCTCATGTATTCTGTCCAGCTTTAAATTTGTTTATTGTGGATCAGCTAATCCAGTACCAGTTATTCTATTATAGTCAGAAGCAAAAGACCCTATTTTGTTGTTGGTGATGGTATTTTATTGACTCTTAATTAGGAGTCTTGACTCTTAATTAGGACTCTTGACTCCTAATATCCTCCAAGAGCAGCCAAAACATTAATCTACAGGTACAGATCTTAGAGGTACAAACTTACCATGAAGAGATTACAGATGGTAACTAATAAACACACTAGTTGAGGGGTGATTTCCACTTAAACATGGTCATAAGCTAAAAGTCATATCATTTCAGACAATCTTTGTTTTCGGAGAATCAAAGTTATTTTAAGGTCTTTGAATATAAATAGTGACAAATCCATTACTTGGTAAGTACTTGCCTTTGAACTATGACAACAGTTTTAACTGTTTCATTTGAATGTTTGCCGTAAGAAAAGGATAAGCAGTTGGTAAATATGGTGAGTGTGTATATTTTATGTAGGACTTTTCCTCTGAGTTGAGTATTTACTCATAATTGGTTTTAACTTCTTTACATGGATTGAATTTTACTCTGTCTTTAAAACTTCAGGTTGCTTTCCCTATTTTCTTTTTTATACAGCCCTTCCCTTATATTTATATATTTGTTAGTTTATATGGCTGTTGTTTTATAATTTCTCGTGTCTTCATCTCACTGTAATGTGCTTATTCATAAAAATTGAATTTGATTTGTGAAAACAAGCAAGGTCTGAATTAAAGTTTCAGCAGATAGTAAGAAATTTGTTATAAAAATGGAAGATTAGAGTCCCAAGAATAGTAACTCATTCCAACTCTAGCAGTCATTTCCTAACTAGCCTCCCCACTACTAATCTCACCTCCTTTTAATCCATCCTCCACAATTCCCCCAAATTTTCTTTATAATTTCAATCTTATTTAAGTCTCTCACCAGCATTTGATCTGTTAGTGGCTGTCCATGACATAAGATTCAAAGTTGAATTTCTTAGTAAGGAATGATGGAGCCCGTGTATCCATTAACCTTACCTCTAACCCCTCTTTCCTGCAAAGTCTGTGCTACAGACATTCTATGAACTATGGTAAATTCCCCAATGATCATGATCAGTTTTCTTATAACTCCATATTTTTATTTATACTGCTCTTCAGGCTAAGTTCCCACCTCTGATTTTAGCCCATTGTAAAGTGGCTACTTGCCTTTTTATTACATTTTTAAAGCATCACCTTTTCTTTTTAGGATGTTATTGACACCAGTTCCTTCCTTAAACAGTCTATCATTCTCTCTCTCTCTTTTGTTTTTGTTTCTGTTTTTTTTTTTGACTGAATTCTATCAGCACTTCTACTGTAACACAGTGCTACAGTTATTTGCATAATTTATGTCTATCTTTCCTTATATTTTATATACTTCTTATCTCCTTATGGACTGAGTTCTAAATTATTATAAAATTCTCAATGTCTAAAACTAAGTCTTATTTATTTTTATGTCCCCAACATTTTGTTCAATATCTTGGCACATATCAGATGACCTGGACCTGGTAAAGGAATAAAGAAAGGATGGAAAGAACTCTAGTTATAAATAAACAAACTGAAAGGATGGAAAGAACTCTAGTTATAAATAAACAAACTGATATTGAGGACAATTATAAAAACCCTTTTTAATTCACAAAAGTGAATCAAAACTCAAAGTATTCAATTTTTTTAAACCATGATTTTTGTCTCAGTCATAATAAGAAATAGGAGAGGAAATAAGACGTATGTTGAGAAACTGATCGTGCTGGCTGTGGAAGATAATTTCCTTGCCACATTCTGTAGTTCAGTAGAGAAATGGTTCAGCTTGAATGAGCAATCTCCAGAGACAGCACCTTTGGCAGATTGGCAGTGTTCCTGCCATTCAAAGTTGTTCTCACAGCCGTCTTTATGCAGACATAGTCCTTGCTATGCACATTTCAAATAGATACTCTTGGGCCTGGAGGTCCCTTAATGTATTTCTTGTTTCTTAAAAACACTAGGTGTTACCTAACCCCTTTTTCCCTCCGTTATAGCTATGTAACACAACTTGAAGAAGGGCGGCTCTTTTTCTTGGGGAACTCCCCATGTTCAGTTCATGTTCAGTCTTTTGACTCAGGCAGGCCCCTCTCAGTTGGAACCTTAGGCATCGTGCAGACAGAACATCCATGCTCAGCCTAGGCTGTGGAACAGCAAGTTATGTGCTATGCTTCGTCATTGCTTGTAAGTGTTCCCCAGTAAAACTTGTGTTATATAGGCACTATGCAGCATTAGTGATACTTCCATGACCCCTGTGCTGGTTTGGATATATTATGTCCCCAAGAAAAGCCACGTTCTTTATTGTAGTCTTGAGGGGGCAGACTTATTAGTCTTGATTAGGGTGGAACTTGTTGATTGCATGTTTCCATGGAGATGTGACCCATTCAACTGTGGGTGAGATTGAATTATTTCCATGGAAGTGTGGACCCTGTCCATTAAGGGTAGGTTTTGATTGGTTCACTGAGAGAATTTAAGAGAGCTAAAGAGCTGACACAGATCTGACACTAATGTTTGGAGATGCTTGGAGATGCAGACAGAAGGATGTTTGGAGATGCTAAGCTAAGAGATGAAGCCCAGGGTTTGCCCCAGAGAAGCTAACACAGGACCCCTGGATGCTTAGAGAGAAACATCCAGGGAGAAAGAAGCAAGAATGCACAGATGCTGAGAGAGAGGAGTGATGACAGAAGTGCAGAGACATTTTGGAGAAAGCCATTTTGAAACACGCAACCAGGCACAAAGGACCAGCAGACACTAGCCACGTGTCTTCCCTGCTGACAGAGGAACCACAGATGCCATTCCAGGTACCACTGGCCTTCCTTCAGTGAAGGTATCTTTTTGTTGATGCCTTAGTTTGAACACTATTTTGGCCTTAGAACTGTAAATTTGTAACCTAACAAATTTTCTTTATAAAAGCCGATCCATTTCTGGTATTTTGTTTAACAGCAGCTCTAGCAAACCAGAACAAGACCCTTACAATATAGTTGGTGCTCAACATAGGGCACACTTAATTCAACCTTGTGCTATATATTTTTTGGAGGTGAGAGAATTTAACGGGGTCATCGCATTGTCCATGGGTAATGACAGTTCACCAGGATGTCTGATGACTGGGTATCTTGTAACCCAAGAGTGGGCAGAGCAGTTATGTCTGCTAGCCAAGATATCTTTTCAAAGCCCAGGAGGAGGCAGCATGGCCTTGACTTCCCCTAGCCCAATGTCTAGCAAGGCCTCAGAGATGTCTGCTTCCTGGTACCAAAAGAAGTAGAAAAACAGTGTAGAACCCTGTCAGTCACTAAAACCCTAAAACATGCAGGATGTTTGAAGCAAAGATATATTTGTTACAAAAGGAAAATTTCAGCTAGTAAGACTTTTGGCATTCAAAAAGAGGAGACCAGAATAACACTGCAAAAAATACATGTTTTATGGCTAACGTCTTGGAGATTTATAAAATTTAAGGAACAAATAGCAATTTTTGAGGTGGGAGCTGTGGTAGCTGCTGAAAACAGCACTGTGAAAATGGGTGGAAACCAAAACCTAAACTAAATTTTAGAAAACTGTGGGGTTGGGATGAACCAGAATAGGGATGAATGTAAGAACTGATTCCTCACTCCTGTTTCAAGTAAAGACCTCAAAGATTTTTAAACTTGGTTGCAAGGATACTGGGACATATATGGCTATAATTTGAGTCAACCTTTAGCCAGCCTGTATAAGTGGTAGAGATATTTTGGGTACTTAAAGGCATGGTCAAGTTGATTGGTTGAAGTCATTGGGACACCCATCTTCAGCTTTTATCAAAGTCAGAATTCATGGTCAATCATGTTCTTTCCTTGGAAAACCTGCCAAAATGGTAAATTTGAAACAATGTGGAAAAAATACTAGGAGAAAAAGAAAGTGTTTGGTCTTTTCATAGGAGAGTTAGTCTGGACTGGGGTACTACCCAAGGTTATCTCCCTTGTAACAGCCCTGACTGACCAGTGGAGGCCATTAGTTCTTGAAGCATTTTATGAAACATAGAAGCTTAAATAAAAAAGTTACTACTATTGTTCCCATATTATTTGACATCATAATCATGACTTCTTGTGCAACCACTAATGGCATTGGTATGTGTCCTTGGATATTGTTAATAATTTGTTTTTATACTTTGTGGTCCCACCATCCAAGAGCCCAGGAAAGAAAATCAATTTCCCTTTACTTGGGAAGGCATGCCAATGATAGGTCATCAATGATTTGAACAAATGCTAATACAAAGTTAACTGTTATGGAGACAGAGATTGTTTTTTGTAATGGTAGATTTCTGATAATGACTTCTACTGAGAAAACTCCTCATATTGCATTACCTGCTGCTCCAGTTTACATCTATTATGTACCCCAGAAAAGACTGTTCTTTTAATCCAATCTTGCAGGGGCAGCTTATTGTGGGTGTGATATTTTGATTAGGTTTTTTCCATGGAAATGAGACCCACCCAATTGTAGGTGGCACCTTTTGATTAGATTAGATTATTTCCATGGAGATGTGACCCCTCCCATTCAAGGTGGGTCTTAATTAGTTCACTGGAGTCCTTAAGAGGATTGAGAACCAACACAGACCCAGATATTTGGAGAAGCTTAGAGGGAAAATGCCCAGAGACGTTTTGGAGAAAGTCATTTTGAAAGCAGATCCTGAAAGAGAAGGACCAGCAGATCCTGTAACTTCCCATGTGACAAATGCACCCCAGATGACATTGGGCTTTCTTCAGTGAAGGTATCCTCTTCTTGATGCCTTAGTTTGGATACTTTTATGGCCTTCAAACTGTAAATTTGTGAACTAATAAACCCCCATTTTAAAAGCCAATCCATTTCTTGTATATTGCATTTCTGGCAGCTTTAGCAAACTAAACACCTGCTATCATAGCATACCTGATTAAAGATGATTTTGAAAGAAAAAAAAAAAAGCCTAAATCCCCACAACAGAAGTGATTATCTAAAGTATAACCCAATGAAACATTAACAGTGTACTGTTTCCTCTGAAATCACCAAATACCAGGTAAAAAAATAACCCAGAACTTAATTGACCTCTTTGTGTATTGGAGACCACACCCACATCTGGAAATTTTTTCAATTCTATTTCATATCACCAGACAGATAGCTAAATTTGCATGGATGTGCCTATAGCTAGAAGTCTTGAAAGCAATTCAAATAATAGTAACTCACCTTCTGCACTTGAGACCAATATCTCCTTCAATCCCAATAGAATTACAAATATCTGGAATGACCTCACAGTAGATTGAAACTTTTGTCAAAAAAGTCTCCACAATTACTTTTACATGAGGACATACTCATGCTCCTGAATGTCTATAGCTAGACTGTGTTTCACTCCTAATGGAGAAAGTACACAAAAAGAAAAGTCAGAGCCATCAAGATAATATCATTATCCTGTAAGTGAACCTCCAGTGAAGGACCCAAATTGGTCCTCAAAACCTTAGCCACCACTACTAAAAGATGGCTGTTTACCCATTGGACACAGAAACAGCCTTTTGTATTACATTGGCCAAACTGCTAGATTAATAGAGCTCTTGCCATCAAGTATGGATGCTTAAAGCTACAATAGGGTTTACTGGTGAAAGTGTCTGCCTCTAAGCCTTCAAGGAGGAATATAGCAACCAACATTATAAAGCTGTGTCAATATCTCTGGCCTCAGATACCCTTCTTATTGGTTGGAACTTCAAATGGCCATAGAACTTGCCACCCCAAGATATATTATCATATATGTTTTCATAGACTCATGGTGAAAAATAATGACCTATTTCTACAGTCAGGTCACTGGGCTAGCAAAGGTATATTACTAAAGGGACTTCCAGATATAACAATGTGCTTACTTTATATCATATAAAATGACCACATCTAAAGGAAAGCATATGGACTATCAAATATGTGCAACCATTTTTGGCACTATAACATTTGGACACCTATGAAAGCTATTGTAACTTCAAGGTTTTTATTATTTGGCAATTCTTCTGGTTTGCTAGAGATGCCATTATGCAAAATACCAGAAATGGATTGGCTTTTATAAAGGGGATTTATTAGGCTACAAATTTATAGTTCAAAGGCCATAAGAGTGTCCAAACTAAGGCATAAACAAGAGGAAACCATCACTGAAGAAAGGCTGATGGCATCCGGAGAAACTCTGTCAGCTGGGAAAGCACCTGGCTGGCATCTGCTGTCCATTGTTCCTGAGTTCTGGTTTCAAAATAGGTTTTTCCAAAATGTCTCTGGATGCCTGTCTCTCTTAGCTTCTCTCTCTCAGCCTGTGTGCATCCTTGCTTGTTCTCCCAGGGTGTTTCTCTCTAAGCATCTAGGGGGTCTTCTCTTATCTTCCCTGGGGCAAACTCTGGATTTCATCCCTTAGCTTTTCTCCTGGTTCTGGTTTTAACAACTCTTCTAGTTTGCTAATGCTGACAGAATGCAAAACACCAGAAATGGACTGGCTTTTATAGAAGGGTTCTACTTTGTTACACAGTTATAGTTATAAGGCTATAAAGCATCCAAGGTAATGCATCAACAATCAGGTACCTTCACTGGAGGATGGCCAATGGTGTTCAGAAAACTTCTGTTAGCTGGAAAGGCATGTGACTGGTGTCTGCTCCAAGTTCTGGTTTCAAAATGGCTTTCTCCCAGGATGTTCCTCTCTAGGCTTCAGCTTCTCTTCAAAATGTCACTCTCAGATGTTCTTGGGGTGTTTGTCTTTTCTTAGCTTCTCCAGAGCAAAAGTCTGCTTTCAAAGTCTGTCTCCAAAATGTATCTGTAAACTGCAGTTCCTCTCTCAGCTCCTGTGCATTCTTCAAAGTGTCCCTCTTGGCTGTAGCAAGGTTGCTCCTTCTGTCTGAGCTTATATAGTGCTCCAGTAAACTAATCAAGGCCCATGCTGAATAGGTAGGACCACAGCTCCATGGAAATTATTCAGTGAAAGATCTCACCCACAGTTGAGTGATCACATCTCCACAGAAACATCCAGTCAAAAGTCTCCAACCCAATCAACACCAATATTTCCTGCCCACACAAGACTGCATCAAAAATAATGGCACTTTGGGGGATGCAATACATCCAAAGCAGCACAATGACTGTCTCCAAAATGTCTCTGGGCATTTTCTCTCTAAGCTTCTCTAAGCATCTAGGTCTGTGTCTGCTCTGAGCACTCTTCAAAATGTCTCTGTCTTTTATTCTCTCATAGAGGACACAAGCAAACTAATTAAGACATAACTTAGATGGGTGAGGTCGCATCTACATGGAAACAATCTAATCAAAAGATCCCACCACAATTGGGTAGGTCACATCTCTATGGAAACAACCTAATCAAAAGATCCCACCCACAATAAACCTATACCCACAAGAATGGATTAAAAGAACATAGTCTGTGTGGTGGTGTAGCTTACAGGGGGTGACAGTATGGTTTTGGAGGCTTTGTGGGTCACATTCTCCTTTGTCCAGTGTGTGGATGGATGAGTAGAGAAATGAGGACAGAAGGCTGAGGGAAGAATGGGGTGGGAGGATGATTTTGGTGCTCTCTTTTTGCTCTTGTTTTTTGTTGTTGTTGTTCTTGTTTTCACTTTTCCTGGTGCAGGGAAAATGTTCAGAGGACAGAGTGGGGTGGTGGAGGAACAACTATGTGATGGTGATGTGGGCAGTTGGTTGTGCACTTTGGATGGTTCTGTGGTGTGTGAATATATCTCAATAAAATTGAATTAAAAAAAAAAAGAACATAGTCTTGGGGAAAGAAGATGGCAGCATAGAGAGGAGTGAAATTAGTTAATCCTCCTGGAACAGCTAATAAACAAGCAGGAACAACTAATAAATAATCTGGCATAACTGTTGGGGAACAAATGTGACTGTCCACACATCATACACCAACCTGTATTGGGAGGAATGCCAGAGATCACAGCATAAAATCTGTAAGTAAAAACTGTGGACCTGAGCCAAGAGCCTCTCTCCCTTGGCAGCCTGAACTGCAAAACCTCACTATGATAGAGAGCAGCACTCTCTGAACAAGTGACTATACCTCAGTCTAGTTCCAACTGCAGTTTTGATTAACAAACGTGGACTGCTCAATACAAGCTACAAATCCCCAATAAGCAGACAGAGGCTTTTAGTGACAATTGACCTTAAAGAGCTGGTGGATGGATTTCTTTGTGCCAGAAGGGGAAGCCCAGAGGACCAGGTGCTATCTCTGACCAGCGGATGAAGCTGGGGGGACTATGGACTGAGCCTGAAGGGGGGCTTCCTGTCCCTTTTTCTCTCTCTCAATCTGGGTGTCTCAGTGGAGAAAGCCACAGCCATTCTCACCTTGCAGTTTTCTGACCCTAACAAGGGTGGAGATAGCAGAGTCTGAGAGACAAATAGCCTATTAAAATGTAGATGAAAACTCCCTAGGGGGTGTATCTTCCCTAAGAGGAAGGATGCAGTGCCCAGCCCTACTACTGGCCTCCCATTCAGAGCCAGACCACAGAGCCTGAGGGAAAACAGCCAAAACAGAAACTAAGCAGGTCACACCTCCTACACCAGTCAGGAGTAACAGGCTGACAGTGTTCACCCCACCTGCCGGGCAGGTTAGGAAAATCACAGTGGCTTGAGGCCTCACATGGTGTGTCAATCTTCTAAGGCACACCCTCAGGGAGATCTGATACAGAATATTGCCCCTTTCTGAGATCTGAGACTGTTCCAGTCTGGGAATACCTGATTGGGGTAACCAAAGAAACCAGATGCCTAGACAACAGAAAACTACAACCTACACTAAGAAAAATTAAATTATGGCCCAGTCAAAGGAAAAGACTTACACTTCAACTGAGATTTAGGAATTGAAACAACTAATGCTAAATCAATTCAAAAAGTTTAGGGACGATATGGCAAAAGAGATGAAGTGTATAATGAAAACACTGGCAAATATAAGGTAGAAATTGAAAGTCTGTAAAAACAACTGGCAGATTCTGCAGAAAAGAAAGGCACAACACAAGAGTTGAAAGACACGATGGACACATACAACAGCAGATCTCAAGAGGCAGAAGAAAACATTCAGGAACTGGAGAACAAAACACCTGAAGTCCTACACATAAAAGAACAGATAGGGAAAAGAATGGAAAAATATGAACAATGTCTCAGGGTATTGAATGGCAACATGAAATGCATGAATGTATATGTCATGGGTGTCCCAGAAGGAAAAGAGAAGGGAAAAGGGGCAGCAGCAATAATAGAGGAAATAAACAATGAAAATTTCCCATCTCTTATGAAAGATATAAAATTACAGAGCCAAGAAGCACATCATACCCCAAACAGAATAGATCTGAATAGACCTACGCCAAGACACTTAATAATCAGATTATCAAACATCAAAGACAAAGAGAGAATCCTAAGGCAGCAAGAGAAAAGCAATCCATCACATACAAAGGAAGCTTGTTAAGACTATGTGCAGATTTTTCAGTAGAAACCATGGAGGCAAGAAGGAAGTGATGTGATATATTTAAGATATTGAAAGAGAAAAACTGCCAACCAAGAATCCTATGTCTGGCAAAACTGTCCTTCAAATATGAGGGAGAGCTTAAAATATTTTCTGACAAACAGACAATGACAGAGTTTGTGAACAAGATACCTGCACTACAGGAAATAGTAAAGGGAGCACTACAGACAGATAGGAAAAGACAGAAGTGAGAGTTTGGGAGCACAATCTTGAGTGATGGTAACACAGCAATGTAAGTACACCAAACAGAGATGACTGTGACTATGGTTGAAAGAGGAAGGTTAGGAGCATGTGGGACACCAAAAGGAAAGAGGAAAGATAAAGACTGGGAATGTATAACTCAGTGAAACCTAGAGTGCTCAGCAATTGTGATAAAATGTATGAATTTGTTGTTACATGGGGTAGAACAAATGACTGTCAACCTTGCAAAGTGTTAAAAATGGTGTGGGATTGGGGGAAAATTTTAATCAATGCAAACTAGAGACCATAATTAACTGAAACATTGTATTATGGCTCCTTTAATGTAACAAAGGCAATATACCAAAGCTCAATGCATGTAAGATGGGGATATAAGGGAGGGGAATGGAACTCTTGGCATTGGTGATGTTGTCTGACTCTTTATTCCACTTTAGTTTAATGCTATCTTTACTTTTGTTGTTTCCTAGCTCTCATGTTTTGTTTCGTTTTTCTCTTTCTTTTTTCTTTTGTCTCTCTACCTTCTTTGACTCTTCCTCCTTCTTTGTGGAAGAAATGGAGATGTCCTTATATAGATAGCAGTGAGGGTGGAGAATATATAAATACGTGACTATACGGGGAACCATCGATTGTTTACTTTGGATGGAATGTATGGTGTGTGAACAAAACCATCTTAAAAAAATGGGTTGATGAGTGAAATAAGAGAGACACATAAGGACGTATATTGCAAGGTCTCACTGATATGAACTAATTATAATATTTAAACTCATGGACATGAAATATAAGTTACCAGGGTATAGAATGAGGCTAAAGAATGGGGAGCGGTTGCTTATCATGAGCAGAATGTTCAACTAGGTTGAACTTAACTGCATGAAAATGGACAGAAGTGATGGTAGCACTTTGTGAGAATAACTAACAGTGCTGAATGGTGTGTGAATGTGGTGTTTCCATGTTAAGAGTCATGTATGTCACCAGAAGGAAGTTAGAGGTAAAAGATGGGAATGTATAAAACAGTAAATCCTGTGGTGGGCAATGTCTGTGATTAACTGTTCAAATATTAGAAATCTCTTTCAGGAACTAAAACAAAGGTATGGTACTATAATTAGAAGTTAATAGAGGGGAATATAGGGTGAAAAGTGTACCTATTGCAAACTATATACTACATTTAGTAGTATTTTAACATTTTTTTATCAACTGTAACAAATGTACTATATCAATACTATGAGTCAATAATAGAGGGGGGGTGGTTAGAGATATGGGAGGATTTAAGTTTCCTTTTTGTCTTTATTTCTTTTCTGGAGTAATGAAAATGTTCTAGAAATTCAGAAAAATTAATTGTGGTGATGGATGCACAGCTGTATGATGGTACCATGGGCAATTAATTGTACACTTTGGATCTTTGGATAATTGTATGGAATGTGAACAATCTCAATAAAAAAATTAACATAATCTTTTTTATGAGGTACATAACAGATTCAAATCAGCACAATGACAACTCAACAAAGAAATTATCATTCCAGAAAACAGATCAATTGTCTGGCTTATTCTCAGTACATCACAACAGTCTTCTATTTTATTCTCAGTAGATCACGACAGTCTTCTATTTAGGTGTCTGCATGCCAGATTCTGGGAAATGGGTGAGGGAGGTGTGTGTGAGGGAGAAGTAAGTAATTTTTGTTCTGTTACTGATATGAATAAACAGTTCCAAGTATCCCACCAACAAATGATCTTGCCAATGACTTCCAGGTCAATTCATCGGAAGATTGGATGTGTCATTTCCCATCTGCCCGAGTTTTCAGAAAATTCATTAATGTTGTTCAAATAGTGTTCCTAGCCATAGAGTATACCAGACTATACCGTGAAAACTGCAGTACTCCCAGACAGCACTGTGGAGCCTATAATGTAGCATTTATCAGAACTGATTATGACACTCACATGTAATGAGCCCCCAAGGGCCAAGAGGTGGACTGATAAGGGAGCAATCTGTATATCCCTGGAGGCTCATTTCCTTCCCCCTTCCTATAGTTTGCTGAAAGCTGGATTTGCTATACTGAGCTGCCTGCAGAGACATAGCAAGTCTTTGGCTGATGTCAGCATTCCTGACTTGCAGGACTGTTCCCTTGATAGATTTTTTGTCACATGCAGAAAAGAAGTGTTCTCTTTATCCTCTTAGGTTAAACTATACACATGCATGTGTTGGGGCAGAACTCACTTTAGGAGTAGCTCTTTGGTGAGCCCAGCTCCCTGGCTGAGACAGGCATCTCTGCTTGAACTTAGATCAGGGTACACGCAGAACATCTATGCTCAGCCAATGCCGTGGAGTGATAAGTTTGGTAGACAGTAGACACATTGCCACGTCTCTGCTAGCACATTTCCTCAATAAATCATAGGTCACATTTGCTTTCTATGGTCCTAGTGGTCTTCATTCATTACCTCCTTGCACAACAATTTATAAGCATATTTGTATGCTCTTAGGACATTACTGTCAATTTAATATATATGAACAGGTATGGATTAAGTTAGTCAATCACCCACATTTATAAAATGTTTGCAAATTTTGGGGTCAAATGGAAGACTCATTCAAGTTTGGAATAATATGACATGGCAGATAATTAATTTGCAACATACCACCTATCATTAAGTTAACTGGCTAGAACAGTATATGCATTTCCAGATTTTAATTTGACTAATGTGAGAAAATTGCACAACAATTATTCAGACACATGACCCAACAGTGTGCAATTAACAAGTGTTATTTATTGATTATGAGTGTTGATATTTGAGCTCTGGGAAATGTCCAAAGGTAGAGTAAATTGTGAATTCTGCATGATGCTGTGTGACATGGTACTGACAAGGTGGAATATTTAAATGATTTCTTGTGGCTATTCAGCAAGAAAAATTAACTCTGGCAGCAAATCTCTGTAGTATACATGCAATCTCCACTGATAGAATACTTCTTGACCTTGGGAACCCTTAGTTTTCCAGGTTTTTTGAAGTCATGTATTTCAGTTGCTGGAATTAATAAATTTGAACTACCTCTACCAGAGGGGGGAGTTTATATTATGCTGGGGTTGAGATAAAGGGGCTTCCTCAGAGGTGTTTGAGAGGCACCTTGCAGTCAGTACTATCCTTGGTAGAGAAAAAAAATGTGCAATAATTTGTGCATGTTGGGATGATGTTATTTTCAAGAAGTCTAAGAGGACACTTGTTAAATAAATTCTTTGAGCCATTCCTGGTTATAGGAAATCCTAAAAGCCACTGTAAGTTTCAATGCTTTTGTGTATAGTTAAATTACTTTATAAATGTCCTAACTATAAATATATTAATAATCATTATTTTTGTATTTTTAACATTAATTATGTTATATATAAATAAATATTCTGTGAAATCCATGATTCTATTCATTTTAAGGAACAAATATAATGAATATATTCAAGAGAGAAAAGTTCTATTTTTTTCTCTCTTCAGAAATAGCCTCAATCTCACTGTAAATCTAAAATGTCTATGACTGTTTTTTTACACATACAGGTTGGAAACAAGCAATTACATTTGTCTCTGAGCAATTCTTGTCCATCAAGTCCTTGGCAGTGAAAGCAATATCATTATTGTCACCATTGTCCTGTAAACTTCTCAATTCTCTCTTTTGAAAACAGTGTGTACATAAAGGATCTCCATTTGCATTCATAAAAAGAAATTTCAGATTATGCATAAAATATTTCCTACAACATTATGAAACTATACAATGGTGAAGATTGGTTGCAAAGAAAGAAAACAGGTTTGTTAGAAATAGTTTTCCCTTTTTCAATAGAGTCAATTTTTTCTTTCCCTTTTAGTTTTCCTTAGAGTTTTTAAATCTCTAGTATGCTAAAATGGGACAGGAACAATTATGTCAGGAGATATACGTTACTCTCAGCATACCTACCAGAAAGAAAGGCACCCTCACTGCTTGACAGTTATCACTGGATTTACTGTCAGCAGATGCTCACTGAAATGAGAATGTTCCCTGAATTCATATTGTTCCTTTCATCTTCATTGGCCAATGCCCCTTTCCTCTGGGAATTACGGGGATAAGAATCTCTTCCACTTACGACTTATACTCTAGACCTCACTAAGGAGCACATTTTTTGCCCTCTCTCTGGGGAACCATTTATCTCCTCTGAAGCACATTTTCATTATTTTGTTTTAAAGAGCAGGGTTTGGGTGCATGTAACCCATTCAGTTATCAGGGTCCGATGCAATTGTTTCCATCTCCCAGAGTGTGTTCCTTCCTCATGTGACAGGTGGTCCATAAAGGCTGCATGCACTCTGTGATTTCTGGCTTTGCTACCTATTCACTTAGAGAGAAAACCATTAATTGTTCAAATGCACAATACAAACATAAAACTCCAGTGGAAATTATTTTTACTGACAATAGCACAATTACATTAGCTAGAAAGAAAGGAGTTCATTGTATAAAAATCAGGGTAGCAGAGACAAATTCTGTAACCTTCATTTTCCCAGGGTAGGAAAGCATCACCTGCATTAGAAGGTAGAAAAGATCACCTATGTGGTGATAGATTCAAAACACTGCGAAGTCTTCCAGTCCAGGAGCTCGTGTCCGCGCTCCCACCCCCAGGCAAGACTTCCTCATTACAAGACATTTTATGGAAGGGGTGCTAGTCTGCCCCAGGAACTGCCTCCAGGTTCCTGCCTTCCCTTGAAGACTTGCGTATTTAGTCTCACTGTGTCTTTTCTGTTCCTTAACCTTCTCTCTCTTTCCTTCTCTCTCTTATTTTGCCTAGTGCCATTAAACTGATGTATCTATGGATTAAGGAGGATTAAGGAGTGGATTTAGGGGTTAAAAAAGTTGGAGGTGTTACCTCAGCAACAGTAATATTAATAATACTTTAAATATGTATACTACAGTAATAATAATAACAATTGATATTTACAACAAACCTATGAGGTAGGAAGAATTTCCTTCATTTTATTCAATAATCCTGACTTGATTGCAACAAACTCCTTCTTCACCCAAAAATGTAGCCAGCCTAGGAGGACCATGGTTAATAGTATTTTACTAGAGGCTTCATTGCAACTCCCAGTGCAAACAATGTTAAGTATCTATAACCACAGGTTTATTCAAGACTTGTGAAGGTATGAAAATGAGTAGAACAATTTTGATTCTGGCAAGGTTTGGATCAAATGAGACTGTCCTGGATTGCATGTGTTGTTTAGAATGAGAGACCTAACTCCTCCTTGCTAAAGCTGCCAATTTCTATTGATGTCCTTGTCAAATTCTCTTGCCTGTCAAAATCAGTTGTAATATGATTTGATTTTACATAGTCTTTGTTCTCAAGACAATTTAAGTTGTTGAGGCATGGCACATGGCTTAGGTAAAAGTTGAGAAGAGTTGCAAATGATAATATAATAATATAATATGACCATAAATCATTTGGCTTTGAGTTGGATAAAATTATTAAGGCAAAAATATATATTGAAAAAAATTGCCTTTTCTTCTCTGTTCTAGAAACTTTTTTTTCTATAATCAACTCCCCACCCCCAGTCTGAGAGAAATTATTCTAGTATTGTGATGGAGAAGGATTAGAAAATTATAACCAAATTGTCATAAATGTGTAATAAAATTCTCCCATATGGAGTATTGATTCATTTGTAAATGATGTTTGGGGCAGGGGAATAATAGAGAACTACATTGATAGAATACATTAACTGGCAGAAAACTGAAGATCACAGATTTGATCTCTGTGATCATCTTTTTTTGTCCTTGCAGTGTTTCACACACTATTGCCAAAATGATAAAATTTGTGAACCATAAAGCATTTCTTTATGATTACCTGTATGTATATCTGAGTTACCAAGAGTCATCTTAATTTGATCAGATGTTTATATTTTCACACTATTTTATATTCTAGCAATTTTCCCTCTAGATACTTTTAAAAATATCTAGATCCAGAATCCATGTTATTCTTTACCTTAGCTTCATCCTCTTTCACTTCTGCTTTGTTTCAAACGTCAAGGTATTTATTTATTTTTGTCACCTTACCTAAAACCCTCCTGCCTCATTTCTGTTATAAATTCTAGGCTGACTTAATTAGTTTAGTGATGGCCCCTAATAGTAATATAAAGCTGTTTTTCGATTGTTTTGTTTGTTTTTTACCTCACACAATTTAGACAAGTAAATTGGGATAGTCTAGCATTGTGATACTTGTGTTTGTGTGTGTGAATACGGATATGAAGTACATACACAACTGAATAAATAATAAATTAGTCTTAAATTAAACTTTGATTGGTAGATACAATGCCAGGATGTAATTTATTTAGTGATTCTAAGGAAATTACTGAAGTACAATGTCACTGGAAAGCAGGAGAAAATCTTTTGAGAAAAATGGAAGAGAATGAAAGAGAGAGAGAGATGGAGATGGGGAGAGAAAGAGAGAGAGAGAGAGGAGGAAGGAGGGAAGGGAGAGAAGGAGGGCAATTAGCTGAATTAGTTAATATCCCACAGGAAAAGTATGCAACAGTTTACCAAATTAATATATTCTTATATTTTTCTCTAGCACTTGATTTAGAGTTTATTTCCTTTTTAAATTTAAAGAGCAGGACAATATCAAGTTTAAACAATGAAATATGCTAGCCTTGAAAGATAATTTTATCTATTTTTTCCATTTTATTAAGGAAAAGAACTCTCAAATACTTATGTAAATTAACGGAAAATTATAAAATTTATTTAATTCCAAACTATATGAATTGATGAATTTGAATTACACTCCTTTTCCTGTATGAACAATATTTTAAAATTCAACTGAAGCCTATTCTGCTCCATTGTCATAACCAAGGTTGTTTTTTATTTTCCTTGATGACTTCAAATGATTAAGGTTAGATCCTTGAAGTTTCTTTTTAGAAGTCCTGAAGTTCTTTATTATTTCATCCCCTACTTTCCCAACTTAACACTTTTTGTTGTATAATACATCTTCTTATCTGGAAATCATTAAAGAGTTCACCTCTTTCTAGTCTTCAGAGCAAGATATACACACACACATATATACATATATATGTGTATATATACTTATGTGTATATATACATTTTTTCCTCCTAAAATGTCATATTAATACACCTTCCATTCTATCTTGGAAAATGTATGAGAAAATTATAGCTATTTTTATTTTATTTTTTCTGCTCACTTTCAGTGATCCCTAATATCAACTACTCTCTGTAAGTATAAAAAGTATAAAAGTTTAGTACATAGTTTTGAATAAAGAATTAATGATTGTTTTTTGTGGGATACCTCTTCCTTACAATTTAGAAAATTTAAAATTGGTTAAATGCTCATTGGTTAAATTTGGAAACATTTGTATTACATTTTAGAATGGTTGTAGTGATGCATATACTTAAAATGAAAAATTATAAAGTTCATACATATAAGTTGTCACAAGATAACACTCTAAAATGTTATACTCTCTTAAAATTACCATATGACTGGCAATCACACTTCTGGGTATACACCCAAAAGAATTGAAGCATGGACTTG